>NC_027750.1:58476489-58476701 GCF_000695525.1 Brassica oleracea var. oleracea
GAATTTAGTGGGAAAGATTTGTTGAAGCAGTTTAGGTATTTTGATGCAGAAAGGACGCCAGATGTAGGTGGACATGAAAACATTCGAGTCAATTCGGTTGGAGGGCTACATAGCTGACACAAAAAGAGTATTTTCTGGGATCTGCCATATTGGGAGAGTCATCTATTGCGGCATAATTTAGATGTCATGCATATTGAGAAGAACTTCTTCGA
>NC_027750.1:58478832-58488475 GCF_000695525.1 Brassica oleracea var. oleracea
GCTAGATCGTTTGATGTCTTCGAGTTCATCTTAGTTTTTTTCGGCTTTTTAAAACTTTCGGAATGTTTTTTTTTCTATTTCGGTTTGTATAAATTTTAAACTTTCTGAATATTTTTTTTCTATTTCGGTTTGTATGAATTTAAATTATATAATATTATTAGTTTTAAATTTCTGATTTTTTAAATTTATTAATATAAAAAATATATAAAAATGCAAAATTAATTCGTTTTTAAAATTGGTATATACCGACGGACAATGGTCGTCGGAATAAACCGACGGACAAATATCCGTCGGAATGTACCGACGAACCAATTTTCGTCGGTATATTCCGACGACCATTGTCCGTCGGTATATTCCGACGCCCAAAGTTCGTCGGAATACACCGAGGAATCCACTACGTCAGAATTCTCCGAGGAACGTTCTCTGTCGGTAGATAGTTTTTCCGATGAACTCTGGTCTCGTGTGTCCGCATCGTAATATCGTCGGAAGTTCGTCAGAATGACGTTTCTCGGTATTCGTCAGAAACTCGTCGGAAGTTCTGACGAAATTCCGACGAATTTTTTTTTCCGACAAAACGATACCGACGGACAGGTTCGTCGGAATCGGTCTATTCCGACGAATTTCCGACGATTTCGGCTATCAGATTCCCCCTGTTTTCTTCTAGTGTTTCTGGGTGCTTGGAAAAGATTTATGTGTGCTAAACAAGTTATCTCACTTGTTGAAACTATGAAATTGAGATTTTTTCCAGATCTGTTCGTCCAGACGACTTACAGGTAAATCTTCTGGCTATAGACGACTTACCTGGAAGTCGTCTGGTCAATGCAGAGGTTAGTTTTGCATTTGACCGGAATGTATCAGAAATTTGACTTTTCCTGGACAACTTACAAGTTCGTCGTCCAGTAGAAAATTAAAAAAAATATATTTTTTTTCTAGACGACTTACATGTAAGTCGTCTCAGGTTAGTTTTGCAATTGAAATATTAAAAAAAAAAAGATTTTTTTTTCTAGACGACTTACACGGAAGTCGTCCATCTGACGACTTACATGTAAGTCGTCCTGGATTTTATTCCGAGATTCTGGTCAAACCTTGCTTATCTTAGACGACTTACAGGTTAGTCGTCTAGGAAAAAACCTCGAGACGACTAACGTGTAAGTCGTCTAGATAAAAACAATTTTTTTGTTTAATAATTCAATTGAAAAACTAACCTGAGACGACTTACAAGTTAGTCGTCTAGAAAAAACAAAATATTATTTTTTTAATTTTCTACAAGACGATCTAACTTGTAAGTCGTCCTGGAAAAGTTAAATTTCTGACACATTCCGGTCAAATGCAAAACTAACTTGTTTTCCCTAGACGACGATTTTTTTTAATCAAACAAAGGTGGACGACTAACCTGTAAGTCGTCTAGGTTAAAAATCAATTGCAAAACTAACCTAAATGGACGACTTCCTAGAAGTCGTCCAGACGACCTCTGTGGAAGTCGTCTGCGTCAATGTTTAATAAACTTCATTTTCTCTTAACATATAAAGAATTTTTAATATTTTTTTGTTAATTCATGTATATTAGTCAATATTAGGGCTACTGAATAAAATTTATAACTTAATTGGTGATATTTATGAGGTTACCAACATTCCCGTTAATTAAAGTTTCTAACTGATCCGAGAAGACTTATGTGGAAGTCTTCTACGCTAGTTTTTAAGTCTTCTATGCTAGTTTTTGAATAACTTGTATATTTAAGTGATAAGTAACTTCAAGATATGTAAAACTCATATTTTCAAAATATGTTTTCTCCCTTAGTTTTACTAAATTTGACTAAGTTTTTCAACACAAACTTGTAAAAAATGTGATATACTTTGACTAGTTACTATTGTTTATTTTCATCTCTTAAGTATTATTGTTATAGACACCAATGATGATTATTGTTATGAGTTGGAAGAAGGGTTAAAATGCTTCTTAAAATGTTGTATCAATATGAGGCTACCAACATTCTTGTTTATTAAGATGAGAAGAAGACCATTGGAGTTTATTATTGCATATGGGAGATCCAAAGATAAAAAAAGGCTATTGAAGTATATTATTTCATTGATTTGTAATTGTATAAACACATTGTTAGCACATATATTACATCTTGGGAAACATTATTACTGATTTTACAAAAAAATTCACAACAAAAAGATTAGACATGCAAATAAAAAAACAGAGCACAAACAAAACTTTTATAGATCATTCATCTACAAAGACAAGCTTGGACTCTACTTGATATGGAAGAAGACTTCGTAAGAAGACTTCTTGGAAGTCGTCTGGAAGACTTCGTGGAAGTCGTCTGGAAGACTTCCTGGAAGTCGTCTGGAAGACTTCCTAGCGCATTATATTTTAGACGACTAACAGGTAAGTCGTCCCAGAAGTCTTCCACATCTGAAAAACTTGCATATCAAATCCAGATCTGAAAAACCTTCATATCAAAAAACGTTCAAATGGCTTAAAAACAGAGAAAATGAGTGGAAGATTAAATAAATCTACCTTTATAGAACACACAAAAATACATATCTAAAATTAATAGATCTACCTTTAAATGAGTGGAAGATGCGAACCATCTGATTAAAAACCTGCAAAAAAAAAGATAGATTATTGAGAAAGACATGAGACAAAACTGAAAAACTCATATAAAGTTTGGTGTTTTTAATTCAAAGAGGTTAGAGTGTGGTTGGAGAGTTTTAGTTTGGGAAAAAAAGTTAAGAACTTTATACAACAGAAAATTACCAAATGAAGAAAAATCAGACATAAAAACTTACCAAAACGCTCAGATCTGTTATGAAAGGGAGAGACATAGGAGACTGGCGGTGGAAGTCGTCTAGCGCATTATATTTTAGACGACTAACAGGTAAGTCATCCCAGACGTCTTCCAGATCTGAAAAACCTGCATATCCAAATCCAGATCTGAAAAACCTGTATATCCAAAAACGTTTAAATAGCTTCAAAAAGGAGAAAATGAGTGGAAGATTAGATAAATCTACTTTTATAAAACACATAATACATATCTAAAATTGATAGATCTACCTTTAAATGAGTGGAAGATGAGAACCATGTGATGAAAAACCTGCAAAAACAAGATAAATTAGTGAGAAAGACATGAGACAAAAACAATAAATTGATATAAAGCTTAGGTTTTATAAGTTCAAAGAGATTAGAAAGAGGTTGAAGAGTTTTAGAATGATGAACATTGCATTTTTGTTGCAGCCATTTGAGAGAAAGAGAGAGAGAATGTGTAAATTTTTCTTTATATAGGGAGACAAAAAATCCAATTAGGTTAAATATTTTTGATACAGACAACTTCCTAGACGACTTACTTGTAAGTCACCCTGAAGACTTTAATATTTTTAGGCGGAAACTAAAATATTTTTAGCGGGAAACTAAAATAGAAGACTTCTTAGATGACTTACAAGTAAGTTGTCTGGTTTAAATTATTTAAGAGGGAAAATAACTTTTAAAAAAATTTAGGCGGGAATATTTGGACGACTTACATGTAAGTCGTCTGGTTTAAATTATTCACTAGACGACTTACAAGTTAGTCGTCTACACCCTAAACACAACCCCTAAACTTAATTAACTAACTAAACACTTCATAAAATCAAATTAAACTTCAAAAGTGTTTACTATACACAAAAATAAACACTTATAGGTAAAAATTTAATTTTTCAAAAAACATTCAAGCTTTCCAAAATCTAACCCTAAGAATACATACAATACTACAACATATGTTGTCAAACCATAAAACCAAAAAATATCATGATTAACTACTTTCACTCATCTATGCTGAAAACTATTCAATTTTATTATATCTTAATTTACATTACTTAAAACTGTTTATAATTACATGATTTAAATTTTTCATTCGTCAAAATATTTTTTTAAAATTTATAAATTATTTTTAAGATCAACTACACCAGACGACTTCAAGCATCTCATATGACTCAGACGACTTATTCTGGCTATATTCGTAAAAATGGCTTATGTTTTTTTGTTTGGTCACAAAGAGCTGGCTGTAATTTCACAAGGTTTTTAAGTTAGTTTTGCATTTGATTCAAGTTTGGGTATATTTTTACAATTAAAGTCAAGTTTTGAGTCATATTTTGTAAATCTCCTATTTTAATACCAATATATAGCTATGTGGAGATTATAAAGTAGTATATCTTTCGTAAAAATATAAAAAAAGTAATAAAAAGTGAAAAATCAAGGAACAATTGCTAGTGGCGACTGACTTTCATTTTCAACGAACCAAATCACAAGTTTATAATGGTTTATACATTTTGGCGCTATTATAATCCGTGTGGCATCCACTATGACCGCAAGGAAATAAACAGAAGACAACAAGAAAATGTAAGCTGATATACAAGAACACCAGTTACCAAAACATTAAAACAAGAAAAGTGCAAAACGATATGATGTTCTGAAACCCAATTTTTTTTCGATTATTAACAAAAAAAAACAAAATATTAAAATAGCTGACGTGATAAAATATCAAAGACAATACATAATTATGAATTTAATGACCAATGGTCTTCAGAAAACAAGTTTTTGACCAATTTAAAGACGTCTGGTGGTAAGTAGGAGCTCTGAGGTCGATAACACACTAATGTCCTGTCACGTGACCAATTTGTAAAATATCTTGCCTAAGATGCAGGCAAATGCTCCTTTTTGATGTGTCTCTAACGTTTTAAGTCAAAGTATCCTATTTAATTCATAATTGACATCTACCTTTTTGGCTCTATTTTTCTTTGTCATGTTTATTACTTGAATCTGATTACTTAATGTACCAGGACAAACAATATTGTTAAATAATTGATTTTCATTTTGCCCATACTTTTAAGAAAATCCAGTTTCAATTTGCTCATAACTACTTAATATATAAAATAGCTACCAATTTTATAGATAATTTTGCATTCGTTTCAACGAAACAATTATTGAATTTGTGAACTTTTTGGCCAACTTCACAACAACATAAGTTTTTGTTTTGAATTTCTTCCGTGAAGCAAGTATATAATTTTTTTAATAATAAATATTTGGAAAAAGAATTCAATTGAGTGGTTTGTTTAATATTCCATTAATATTTTATGTCATGAGATCTAGAGTTTGATTAAGTAATATTAAATTTATTATTATTTATAAATACTAACTATAGTAAAACTATTTAAGGATTTTAATGTGGTATAAAAAATGTCAAAACATGAAGTTCTTAGTTCAGTGTAGTATATGTGAAACTATCAGACATAATTCCTTTTAAGATAATCAAATAATTTATTACAGTTACTCTTAAAAATAATTTTACAAATTATAATAAAATAATGAATTAGTTTCAAAATAAGTGTAAATTTGATATGTCATACTAATATTTATCTCTATAATATTATTTAAAAAACCAGTCTTTATGTGCTTATTTCACGTTACTTCTTACAATAGTCATTTACAAAATTATCCCTAGTAATTTAATTTTCTACCTAATTGAGATACTAAAATTATATATTATTATTACTTCATAAATTTTTAATTAGGAATTAATTTCTTTTCTCTTTCTATTCCTTTTTAAAAATTCACATAAATAATAAAAAGTAAATATCTATAAACGTGAAATATATAAATTTTATATAGGAAATGTATTTTAATTTTAATGGTCCAGGACAAGAGAGCCTTAAGCCCAAGAAGGGAAGTAAGCATTGGGGAGGTCGAAGGTCTCCATCACGCGGAAGAGGCGCGATGAACCTGCGGAGACAGAAACGTTAGTTATGTAAGCCACTGTTGCATCATAGATGAAGAGAGTCTCGGGTTTGAGTCCCTGTAGCTAAGGATCGGATCCCTTATATGCCGATAAATAAGAGTCTGAAGAGCATCAGCCGATCAGAAGGAGCTACGGTGAAGACGATTATTGCGTTCTTGCCAAGTCCAGAATATGCAGCTTTTCCAGGTAAATAGTATGAGTCTTCCTATCCAGTTACGACTATGAAGTGATTGCAACTGATTGACAGTCATGTCCCATTGCTGTTCAAAAACTAACCCGCAGCGCTGCACCATGGAGGACCAGAGAGACCAAGAGTAAGGGCATACGAAGAGTAGATGATCTCGCGACTCTGGTGATGAGTTACAAAGCAGACAGTTAGGTGGGGTTTGAAGGCCCCATCTCAGTAATCTATCTCTTGTTGGACACCTATTTAGGACGAACAGCTAAGAGAAAACAAATGCTTAGGAATGCCTCCCTTGATCCAGACGATCTGTTCCCATGGCACCACAGCTCCTTGACCAGATAGGTGAGCATATACCTGACCCGTTGAGTATTTCATTGAAACTGCACCGTCAAGCTCCCACTCATAATAATCTTCATCCGCTGTCAAGTGAACTGTTGTTAGAAAACATGGAGCTGCAGTTGAATCTCTGACCAGGGTTGAGGAAGCGTCCAGTGGTTATCCCTATATAACGATGAGACAGTGGCATTTTCCGTGATCCCAAGAGAGAAGGTCGATTCTTGAGCAAGGAAAGTTCTAAGGGAGCCAAACGTTGACCAGTTATCAGTCCAAAAACGACATGTATTACCATTCCCAATCCTCAATTTGATCCAGTTGTATATTTCACCCCTCAACTTTAGCAATTTATTAACTAACCAAGAGTTTCTCGTGCTTCGTTGAATAGTCCAGAAGGAGTTTAGATCACCATTGAGTATTGTATCCTTGAACCAAGCCACCCAGATCGAGCCAGATTGGAAAAACAGGAGCCAAATCAGCTTCAACATACATGCTTTAGTCGAAGTTGTAAGATCCCGAACACCCAGTCCTCCTTCCTTTTTTGGCTTTGTGATACCACTCAAATTACCCTAAGGAGTGAATTACTCTCTCAAATAAGAGGTTCAGTTGCAGTACTTACGGATCGAATCCACAAGGAGCTAAAGAACCTATTAAATCTAGTCAAATTATTAATTCTAAGTGTTTGTTGTTTTATAGTTTACAAGTAAATAGCAATCCTAATTGAGCAAGTCTATTGCTCGACTAACAAGATGATTGGGGGTGTAACTTATTGGAAGATATTAGATGCAGGGTTTCTATTCAGGTGTTGGAGATTATAATCCTATTGATGCCTAATAGTTGCATGCATGATATATTAGAGCTCAACTCCTTAATCACAGTGATCAGCGATGGCAATGTTTCACTGGTTAACTAACTAGATCTTGGATCTCAACTGTAATCAATCGATGAATATCACAACTTAGCAAATCTATAGTTGGGGCTAATCTCTCTAACCTATTTGAACCCTGAATCTAACAAGTGAACTAATCAGACATAGCTAAGCAATTCATGACATAAAATATAGATAAAAAATGCATATAATAGAATGAATGAATCAATGGAGTTCCAATCACAAATCTCTCTATGATTTTCTCTCCTAAAACTCTCTGCTGAAAATAAGAATACAATGGTGGCCAAAAGCTCTCTTCCCTCCTAACACTTAGGAAAGTATATAACTATTAGGTTAAAAACTCGCCAGGGGTAATCTTGTAATTTGGTGAAGCCTTGGGTTTAAAGTCGGCTGGAACCAAGTCGCGCATCTCGCGTCTCGACATCAATCGTTGGTACAGGATGTACATCGATCGATCATAATCTTCAATCGTCGAGGCTTCTCTTCTGTATCGATCGACGGCACTGGATGTGCGTCGAACGATTGCTTCTTCTTCGTACCGACCTCTAATGGTCAGCTCAGATGAAATCTCTTTTAAGTTTCTAAATGCTCCATAATCATCACTTTACTCCATGATACTCCTGAACCCGAAAACATACCTAATAGGATAGAATATATAATATATAGATAGTAAAACACTTATATACCATGGATGAAAATGGGTCAAATCCATGGTATATCACAACCTAATGAGAAACCTAAATATAATAGTAAGGATTACTTAGACATATTCATGGAACACATAGTTATGATGGTCTGAATAATACTTAAATAAAATGAGTAAATAGAGTAAGCAACAAAATGAATGAAAGCAAGGGAGTTCAAGATCTTCTCTGTTTTGCAGTTCAAGATCTTCTCTATCTCTCCAATTCTAAGCTCTCCCCTTTCAATGGTGGCTTCTTGCTTCCTCCAAATTAGGTGTAAGAAGGTCTCTAGGCAAGTCTGCCCGATCACATGATGCAAGGATTTTCAGACAAATAACTGAAATTACAGGTAAAAGTTAGTTCTTAAATTCTCTCTCTCTAATTTCTCTCTTGAGTCAAAGTCTGCTTATATCGCAAGATCAGTGACCAAGATTGGACAGACTTCTATGAATCAAGACTTAATGGTGGTTGCCACCAATCCCTGTTCACTTCTTTTTGACATATATCCAAGAATTCTTTATGAAGCGAGCCTTGAAGATTGCCGCCTCCAAGTCCCGTTCGAATTCTTTTATTGGAATCTTTATGAATCAAGCCTTAATGGTTTTAGCCACCAAGTCCTGTTCAGATTCCTTCTAACTAAATCCTAAGTCCTAATTAAGTGATAAATTTCAGATTTTTTTTGTTTTTTTTTTTTTTTTTAGATAAAAACTAACTAACTACTCTAGGGTCGAAATAGAGAAAGGAAATGTGATAAATGAATCTACACAAGGCGTTACTTTCCAGACTTGTCTGAAGAATCCGATCCCATGTATAACAAGCCCCAAGACAAGCGATTATCTCAGGTTTAGTATTGGAGGTCAGCTTTGGTTCCTTCAAACAATCAAGGCAAGTGTGTATAGTTGACAGGTTGATTCACTTTAGCATTTTTAGTACAATCTGCAATCAGTAAATCTAGAATGGTGCTAAAGAGTGGTTAGACATTCAAGTATAAATCAATAATATGATCATAGTCTCTTTCACATAGCTAAGCATAATTTATTAAAAATCTTTTTATAAGAGTCAAAATAAATTATATCAGTAAACCTCCCCCCAGACTTAAATTACATTGTCCCAGTGTAACACAGTCGGAGTTATGGTGGAAACTAAATCATAAGTACTCAATGTAACAAGTTAGGAAGATAAACCTGACCGGAGTGGGAATCGATCGATGTGCATCGGTATGCATCGATCGTCGTATGTGATTGTAGGTCGATCGATGTCGATGTCTCGTCCACGGTCGATATGGTGATCATCCTACTTGGGTCTTGCAATAAATATATCGATCGATGTGGCTGGTTGTTGGTCCTTCTTGCGAATGGTGTCCAAATCTTGCTGTAGCAGATCAATTCTCGTGCTTAACCAGTCCACGTTGTTGTTGAGGGTGTTGTATACGTCATTAATCTTCGTGTTGATGTATGCGATCTCCTATTCATCCTTCTTATCTGCCAAACTTTCCGGTCCTGCAGGAATCTGGGATGTTTGTGGCTTGACGTCGATCAATGTTTCTTTGTTGGCGTCGATCGATGGTGATGTCGTAGCTTCTTTCTCAGGAATGTGCTGCATACTCTCAATCTCTGTCCTCATCTGTGCCATACTTCTGAAAAACTCATTGTAACCTCTGTCCAAAGGTTGATAAGTGTCATCTACCAATGTCTTGAGTTCATCTCCTAGTTTTTCCTGAGCTCCACAAATACCAGTCACCATCTCATTAATCTCATCCTTGGTGTAGATCTCTGGTGCCA
>NC_027750.1:58489662-58490418 GCF_000695525.1 Brassica oleracea var. oleracea
TCCACTGTCTGCCCAACTGCCTATGGAATAGTCATCACGTCCTTTTTTGTTGGGTTGTTGAAAGGGAAAGTCTGGATAAAACTAATCTGCTAATGTGAAGTGGTCTACTGGATGCTTCCCGTCGAGCGACGTGGGATAGTGTTCATCGGTCGTCGGTGACTCATTGGAATCGATCGATGATGCAATGTGAGTATCGATCGATTCCGAGTACTCTATTTCGTACTCTGCTCCACAATGGCATGTTGCAATGTAGCCAAGATCATTTCCAAGCTCCACGAGGTTGACCTGTTGTCTCACAACTCGAACTAGGTCATAGTGGACGTCTGGATTTATCAGTGTCAGACACAATCTGTTGGTGTTCATGTCACATACAGCTCCTACTGTAGCCAGGAAAGCTCTTCCAAGCAGAAGTGAAGAGTTCCAGTTAAGCTTGATGTCCAGGATATGGAAATCTACTGGGACAAGGACATTACCAATCTGTACCTCAAGGTCTCTTATGATGCCTCCCGAGCTTCTTTCTGAAAGGTTCACGAAGGTGAAAGATTCTTATGAAGGCTCTATTTTAAGACCCAGCTGGTCTGCCATAACCCTAGGTAGTATGCTGACTGATGCTCCTGTGTCACAAAGTGCTTGGGGAAATTCAATACCCTTCACCACACATCGTATTGCGAACTTCCCAGGACCACTCTTCTTCTTCAATGTGATTCTTAGTTTCATCATTTCCCTGACATGATGAAACATTCTCCTAATGTCCTC
>NC_027750.1:58490565-58490997 GCF_000695525.1 Brassica oleracea var. oleracea
TTCTCCTTTCTTTTCCTTAACCTTCTTCCTTCAGTTGCCTCATCAACTTTCATAGGCTCTGGTGTAGTGTCTGAAGGGTTGGTTGTAGGTTTTGGTGGGTTTGCCAAACGTTTAGGTGGTAGTCTGAGTGCGTTGATTTGGTCACTATCAATAGATGGTAATCGCACTCGGTAGGTGAGAGGTGCCTGTCGATCGATGGGAGGTGAGGGGGGTCGATCGATATCAGCCTCTCTCTGTCGGTCGACTGCTGGCTCATGCCGTCGATCGATTTTGACGTAGAAAGGGGAGGGTGGGTGAGGATGTTTTTCGGCGAATTCCTCATGAGTCATGATCCGAACTGCACTATACTTCGCAGTCGATTCAGCAGATGACGTCGATCGATGGTTAGAGTAATCCGTCGATCGATCTTCGTCATGGTCTGTCGAGCGATGT
>NC_027750.1:58491236-58493275 GCF_000695525.1 Brassica oleracea var. oleracea
TTAACGTCTCAATTCTCGTGTTCAGACTGTTGTAGGCAGAATCTATCTTCCCATTGAAGTCCACAGTGAGTTGTTGTTATCCTCCCAGAACTCTGTCAAGCATTGCTTCAATTTTTCTTTCCTGAGTCTGTGGTGGTGGATTCTGGTAAAATGAGTTTCCATAGCCTCTGCTGTTGTTGCTGAAAGGTTTCTGGAACTGTGAACTCTGGTTACTGCTCTGACCATTGCCATAGAAGTTTCTGTTTCCACCCTGGTTTCTAGAATTCTGAAATCCAGTACCTCCAATGTAGTTCACATCTTCTTCTCATTCCATGTCTACAACTACTTCTCCTTCAGCTGAGCAGACATGCTTCCTAAGAAGCTCATGAACCACATCTAACTTTGCTCTAACTTCGTCCATCTGCTCTTTCCCTAGGGATGCAACAGACTTCTTCCTCTCAAAGTCAGTGTTCTTGGTGCTGCTGCTGTTTGCTAGATTTTCTATCAATCTCAAAGCTTCCACCAGATTCCTGGTGTTGAAGTTTTCCTCGCTAGCTGTATCAAGAGCCATCTGATACCTCAAGGCGATACCTCTGAAGAAAGTGCTGAGCAGTTGCACTTTGTTGAATCCGTGGTGTGGACAGTCTCGCTGGAAGAACTTGAATCTCATCCACGCATCTTTGAAAGACTCTTTAGTCTCCTGCGCGAATGTAGCAATTTTGCTCCTCAAGTCTTCAGCGCGTGCCTCATCGAAGAAGTTTCGCAAGAAAGCATTCTTCATGTCGGCCCACGATGTTAGAGATCCTTTGGGTAGTTGCTTAAGCCAATGCATCGCTTCTCCAGTCAGATAATACTTGAAGAGCTTGCACAATAGGTAGTCCTCGGGGACTCCATCCATACGAATAGCAGCGATAAGATCCTCGAACCTCTCTAGATGGTCCATAGGATGCTCGTGCGGTAACCCATAGTAGAGTATCTGCGACACGAGTGTGTAGTACTGAGGCTTCAGCTCAAAATTCTGCTTATGAATCTCTGGAAGTCGAATAGCTGACCTGTTCGCATAGTACTCATCTGGACGATTGTAGTCAGCTAGTGCCCTTGGTCGCAGGTTGAGCAGCTCCTGTATCTACAGGTTGAGCAGCTCATGTAGCATCAGTATCAGGTATTACATTCCCCTGAGCGTCTAGTTTCTGACCTGTTGCATTACGCAGATGACCATCCTGGTCATACAGGTTTCCATTCTCGTCCTGTCTGAGAATAACAATTGCAACCATGTTTCGCGACTGATGCTCGATCGATGTACGCGGTGTTGTATCGATCGATGTCGAACGATGTAGATCGGTCGACGATGAAGTTCGGGTGTCGGTCGACGGTTGGGTGTGAGAATCGGTCGACGTGAAAGCTGCTGCGTCGAGCAATGTGGAATGTTGGTCTTTGCGGATCGTTCGTTCCAAGTGAGCAGGATCTTCTGAGAATAGCAGGTGTTTGTCCTTGTTGCTTCTGGTATTGCTGGGCATGCACCTGAAAAGACAAGAAAAAATTTTGTGTAAGAATGGGGATAGAGAAAAGAATAAGAATTAATAACACTAAATCTAATGGCGATCAAAGCTCCCCGGCAACGGCGCCAAATTTGGTACCACTCAAATTACCCTAAGGAGTGAATTACTCTCTCAAATAAGAGGTTCAGTTGCAGTACTTAGGGATCGAATCCACAAGGAGCTAGAGAACCTATTAAATCTAGTCAAATTATTAATTCTAAGTGTTTGTTGTTTTATGGTTTAAAAGTAAATAGCAATCCTAATTGAGCAAGTCTATTGCTCGACTAACAAGATGATTGAGAGTGTAACTTACTGGAAGATATTACATGCATGGTTTCTATTCAGGTGTTGGAGATTATAATCCTATAGATGCCTAACAGTTGCATGCATGATATATTAGAGCTCAACTCCTTAATCACTGTGATCAACGATGGCAATGTTTCACTGGTTAACTAACTAGATCTTGGATCTCAACTGTCGTCTTTTGATCACAAGAAAGTGTCGATCGATGATCCTATAGGG
>NC_027750.1:58493843-58502092 GCF_000695525.1 Brassica oleracea var. oleracea
TCGATCGATCATAATCTTCAATCGTCGAGGCTTCTCTTCTGTATCGATCGACGGCACTGGATGTGCGTCGAACGATTGCTTCTTCTTCGTAACGACCTCTAATGGTCAGCTCGGATGAAATCTCTTTTAAGCTTCTAAATGCTCCACAATCATCACTTTACTCCAAGATACTCCTGAACCTGAAAACATACCTATTAGGATAGAATATATAATATATAGATAGTAAAACACTTATATACCATGGATGAAAATGGGTCAAATCCATGGTATATCACTTTGTCACTTGATCCCAGCTGACCCTTGCTAAGTGATGGCTCTCAATGTTTCCTTTCCACAGAAAAGCTAAACACAGAGAATTTATTCTCTTTATGCACGCCTTAGGAAGCACAAAAGATGAGCACCAGAAGTTCGTTATTCCAGCAATGACCGTCTTGATCAGTAAGAGACGTCCCGCAAAAGATAAGGCTCTTACACTCCAAGAACTGAACTTCAGTTTCACGTGTTGAATTAACACTTCGCAGTTGGATAACATCAGTTTCTTTGTGCAGAGTGGAACTCCTAAGTAACGTGCAGGCAGGGTACCTTGTGGCATTCCAGTTGTAAACTGTATTAGCTCACTTTCAGCATCGGTTAGTCCAGACGAGAAGAATGACGACTTCTGAACACTTACTGCCAAGCCTGATCGAAGCTCAAATCCTTGAGGACCTGCAGGACGGCTTAAAGAGACTCAATAGATCCATCCAGGAAGATTAAGAGATCATCAACGAAGCAAAGATGGGTCATTTTGGCAGCGCCACAGCGGTGATGATAGTTAAACTTCAAGTCTGTTGCAGCATTGTTAAGCATAAGGGAAAGGTTTTTGAGAGCAATAACAAAGAGATATGGAGATAGGGGGTCTCCCTGACGCAGACCTCTACGGCCTTTGAAGAATCCATGCACTGCTCTGTCATGTCCTCGATCCTATATAGGATCGTCCAGACAGGCCATGGTCCGAGGAGACGCACCAGTCAGGTCTAAAAGACCTTAAGACAAGCGTATCATGGCCAAACTGAAGGTTAAGGAAGGCTAACAGCTGAGACTTAACCAGGAAACGGTGGAGATAAGTTTAAAGGAGCTGGACGAGTGATTAGGGAGCTGGACGAGTTCTGGTTCAAGCTCAAACAGCTGGAAAGAGTGTGAATCCAGCTCATTCAGTCTTGGCCAGCTCACGGGAGCTGATTAACTAGCTCACTCAGCTGGGGACAGTTGGGGCCCAGCTCATCTCAGCTTGGAGGAGTGTTTCGGTCTGGACCAGTGTGGCAGGGTCCGAGCGGTTACCGGGCCGTGTCGGCGGCTCTGGTGGGACGATGGGGCCATGTGCTTGGGCAAAGGCCTGGGGGATGGTTTTCGATGGAGGAAACTGCCAAGGGAGCAGTTGGAGCGGTTAGGGACGGTTCTGGGCGGTTATGGGCGAAAAGGCACAAAGGGACAAGTGGCAACTCCTTGCCCAATCGCTTGTAACTGACCGGCCAGGGCAGTTATTGGCTCTCTCTCTATATATAAACAGACCCTTGGGGTCGATTTTGGGCATCAAATTCCCTAGGGAAAACCATGAATAAATCGTGAGAGAAAGAAGAAGAGAGAGAGGCCGGCGACTTGAAGAGGAACCGGTTGTGGTGGTGTTTGATCTGTTCCGGCCAAGCCCTGATCGTGTGAAACAAGTTCTGGAAAATGGATACCATACAGAAGGAGAAGGAGAAGGAACCAGCGCCTGGAGAACGAACCCCTAAGGTTAGTGGCTTGGTTGCAGTCCATTGGGCATAGCCGGCGCCAAACCGCCTGAGTCTATGGCCTGATCGGATTGTTGGTTACACCCATTTCCACTTTCTGATTAGTTATCTTATATCCTATGTGATTGTGGTATAGTCTGATGGATCAGACACTATGGTACTGAACCATGGCCTTGGCCGGTTTTGGAATGAAGACCTTGGCCTTGGCCGGTTCAGGAATGAAGCCTTTGGCCTTGGCCGGGCTGATCATGATCAAGATCTATATGTTCTGGATCGATTCTTTGGAATCTGATTATGGGAATCTCTTAGTTGAGAATTATCATGAGTTTTAGTGAATTTTATTTAGTTTTTAGATCACTTTTGAAATCGGCCAGAATTGGGTCTAAAGAGAAATTGAATGATTAGTTATGGAACCAGCCATGCAATGATAGATTCTTGTGTTAGGTTATCTGATCATATGCTTGTGTATTGTGGTTGTGTTTGGTTCAGGTACTGACATGTACCGTGGTAAGGGAAAGGCACCGTGAGGGCTCCAGCCATGAGAAGATGTGTGGTGATTGGGTCATTATTGATAAGTGTGAAGTATTGATAGCCTATTGTGCAAACTGTGAACTTATGATTGATTAAGTATTGTAATGTAGTAGTATGGACGAATGGATGATGTATGGATCTCATTTACTATCTCTGAAATAACTATTTGCCTTTATTTGAACATGATTGTATAAACATCCGCTGCTGAACCCCAGAACCTTGATTAAGTATAAGTAAATTGTTACACTTGAATTGAGAAGTAAAGAAATCAACTACGTAGAATGGATAGGTAAGCCGCGGTCTGATTGGATTGAGGAATCCAGGATCGGGTCTTACAATTTGGTATCAGAGCATGCTTGATTCTAGGATTTGTTTGGGTTATTGGTTCACCACACATCGGCTGTTGAGACTCACGGTAAGGTCGTTCTTGTTCCTTGTGTTGATTGCAGGGTTTAGAAGACTCCCTAAGAAGTTTTCTCTTAGTCTTCTGTATCAAAAATATTTCGCATAATTGGAATTTTTGTTTCCATATATAAAGAAAAACTACATATTTTTTTCTTCCTGTCAAATGGCTGCAACAAAAACACTAAATTTTACATATTGTTTTCTTCCTGTTTCTCATTCTAAAACTCTCCAACCTCTCTCTGATCTCTTTGAACATCAAAACACTAAACTTTAAATCCATTTTTCATTTTTTCTTATGTCTTCTCAGTAATTTATCTTTTTTCTGCAGGTTTTTTATTACATAGTTCTCATCTTTCACTCTTTCAAAGGTAGATCTATAAATTTTGGATATTTATTATTGTGTGTTTTACATATTTGATTCTAAAAAGTTATTGAGTTAACCTAATGTGACTGTTTTGTTTATTATTTAACAATACAATTATATTTTTGAAGTTTTTCTCTTTTTTGAAGCCATTTGAATGTTTTTGAACTTGCAGGTTTTTCAGATCTGAGACAGACTTTGAAAGACTTTTCAGAAGACTCTCGGAAAACTCTTCAGAATACTTCTAGGCAAGTCTTCTAATGAATTATATGTTAGAAGACTTTCCACAAGGTTTTCAGAAAGTCTTTCCACAAAGTTTGGATATGTATTTTGTGTGTTTACATATTAGATTCTAAAAAGTTATAGATTCAACCTAATGTGACTGTTTTGTTTATTATTAAGCATAAAATATTTTTATTGAAGTTTTCTCGGTTTTGAAATCATTTGAATATTTTTGAATATGCAAATTTTTCAGATCTGAGTCAGACTTTGGAAGACTTCTCATAAAAATATTGGACGACTCTTGGAAGACTCGGTTCTAATGCATTTTATGCGAGAAGACGTCCCACCAAGTCTTTTGGAAGTCTTCCAAAGCTTTGTGCCCAAAATGGTACAAATTTTGGATATGTATTTTGTGGGTTTTATATATTAGAATCTAAAAAGTTATAGATTTAACGTAATGGATTTGTTTGTTTAATTTAAGCATTAAAATTTTATTTTTGAACCTTTCTGCGTTTTGAGGCCATTTAAATGTTTTTGAATATGCAGATTTTTTTTCAGATCTGAGTCAGGCTTTGGAAGACTTCTTAGAAAACTCTTGGAAAACTTTCAAAAGACTCTTGGAAGACTTCTTCGAAAGTCTTCTAATTTATTTTATGCTAGAAGACTTCCCACGGAGTTTTCGAGAAGTCTTCGGAAGTCTTTTGCCCAAAGTGGTACAAAGGAATGATTTCAAGTGGAGTGGAGTCCAAGTTATCTAGGTTGAGGAATGATATCTAGCTCCATGTGTAATATTTTTGTTTTTAATTTGTTTTATGATTTGTATGTGTACTAATTTAATTGTGAATTCTTTTGTAAACTTGAAGTGATGTTAATCGAAAGAATTTGGTATATATGTTCATGTTTTGCAAAAAGTACTTGACATTATTGAAGTTATTGATAAAACATAACAAAAATACTTTTAACCATTCTACCCACCCATAACAAAACACAACAACACAAAAAATTAGTCAAATTTATTAAAACTATGAGAGAGAGACTTCATAAAAAACTTAGTCAAATTCACAAAAGATCAAACTTGAATTTTATATGAAATATGAAATTTTAAATCTCATGTAAATTAAAAAGTATATCTTACGATCTAAAAAGGCACATTAAACCACATGACTTGATATTCTTGAAGTTATTTAACATTTTTGAACTTGAAGTTATTTAACACTTTTGAAAGTTAAAAACATACATCAAACCAAAAGATCTAACGTAGAAGACTTCCCCATATTAGTTAGAAACATTAGTAAACATAAATCTTTGAAATCTCATAATTATCACCAAATAAGTTATGGATTTTTCATTCAGGAGCCCAAATATAGACTAATACACATGAATTAATAAGAAAATATTAAAATGTCATTTTAATTGTAGAGAAAATGAAAGTTTATTAAACATTGACGGAAGTCTTCTATTTAGGTCATTTTTGCAATTGAAAATTTACGAATGAAGACTTTTAAGGAAGTCTACGCTATAGAAGACAACTTGAGAAGTCTTTCTTTGTAAATATTGTCTTGCTTTTGAATTTGAAATTTTTTCGAAAATGCCAGAGAAGACTTTCGAGAAGTCTTCTCGGATAAATATGTTAGTTTTGCAATTGACCAAAGTTTGTCAGAAATTTGACTTTTTATAGAAGTCTTCTGAAAGTCTTCTTAATGTCGTAAAAAATCTACCTGAGATACTTTTGCAATTGACTATATTTGAATTTTCCAGAGAAGACTTCTCTCGTAACAAAAGGTTTGACCAAAACCTAGAATAAAATCAAGAAGTCTTCTCATTAATATTAATTTTTTTACTATTATTTTTCAATTGCAAAAGTAATCCACGCGGACTTCTTGCGACAGTGTAAAGACCTCGGGAAAACTTTCAAAAGACTTCTATAGAAGTTTTCCCCGAGAAGTCTTCTATAAAAAGTCAAATTTCTGACAAACTCCGGTCAATTGCAAAACTAACATGTTTATCTGAGAAGACTTTTCAAGAAGTCTTCTTTGAGTTTTTCAGTTTTTTCTTAATAAAGGAAAGTTAGAAGACTTCTAGGGAAGTCTTTTTGATGGAGAATGTTAATGCAGTGAGGCCAAAGTAAAATGCAGAAATAAACAAGACACAAGTTTTTCTCTTATTGAATTCACTAGAACAAGAGAGTCTTACACCAATCTTTTCTATTACAAGAATCTTTTAGGATTACCCCAATCCTAAACTAAAACCCACCCTAGAGCCTAAACTTTTGTTTATCAGAATCTTCCCGATCCCGAGCTAAACTCTCCCTGAATCTAGACTTCAATCTTCCAACTCCTCGAAAGTACTTCACCAACTAGGTCAACACCTAGCGCAGAGCAGTGACACCAAAGGCTTGATCACACAAGCACCAAACAATGATCTCTCGATTTTTTTTTCTTTTTTCAGAGACGACTCTCATCATAGAGGCACGTCCTCCATGTATACATAACCAGAACTTGCTCTCCAAGTTCTTCCAAAAGCAACTTAAGCAACTTTCCTTTTTCTCCCAAGGAATAACTCTCTTGCCTTTTTCTCTTCAAGTAATATCCATTACACTTAATGTAAATCTTCCAATAAACATATTGCTTCTTCTCCAAGCTTAACAAGCTCACGGACATCACAACATATGAACTTCAACCAAGCCCATCTTCATGACACACGCATGTACTACCTCATGTAGTACTTCACGAACTGATACAAAATATACATCTTCAATCTCCCCTTTTTTTGACTATGCATATGAACTCATCACCTCTGGATAGAAAACCACGTCTTCAATCCCCCCCTATGAGTCACATCATGGTCAAAAACTAATATGAAGATCCATATCCTCCAAAGTAAAGAGGAAATCCCATTCCACCATCTCCATAGTGATCAAATCTCCTAGACCACGTATTCATGAGCCCAAATCCTCCATGATTAGCTCCTTTAACAGACTTGACACAATCACGCCGCATATGCCCTAGTACTCCACAAGAATAACATAGAGGTCCATGATACCTCATACCATAAGATTGCTCCACTCATTCTTCTCCTTCAATAACTTGAAACACCTTGGCCTAATGTGTCCAACAACACCACAGTGATGACAAACAGGCCGAAACCTTTGTTGAGATCCACTCTTCAATCCAGAAACTCTCTCTGGAGTAGTCGCCGTAGCAGTTGCCGTAGCAGTATGCGTAGCCGTCACATTCTTCACATCAGTTGCAGGCTTCACAGCAGTCTTTCCATTTGTAGCATTCCCTGCAGACATCTTACCTTCTGCCTTTGTAGCAGACATAGCTACATCCTTAGTTTTTCCTGCTGATACAAAAACACCTTCAGCCTTAGAACATTCTCCTTGATATCCAAGGCTGCATCGATCACTTTGCCCAATACTGAGAAGTTGATCTAGCTGATCTGTCCCATTATTCAGCATCCTCAAACCCTTCTGAGTCTCTGCAAGTTGAGAAACAGTCTGTCGTGCTTCTTCTTCTTTCTCTAAGCATACTTAAGTGCTTCAGCAACTTGAGCTTCTAGCTTGGCTTTCTCCTTAGCCAAATCTGAGTTCGTCTCAACAAGCTTGAGCCAATGCTCATACAGCTTTTCATAATTCCCAGCAAGATCAAAGCTTCCACCATCATCATCTTCACTTCCAGCATCATCATCACCTCCACATGAAGACCCTGACACAGACGCTGAGGCAGATCCCGTCGCAGATTCTGTCTTGGAACCAGGCACAAAAGTTGTGAACGCCACAAAGTTCTTTAGCTTCTCACCATCATCTGAATCATCATCAGTATCATTCTTGTCGTCCCTTTTCTTTTGCTTCAGTAAATTCGCACACTCCTTCCGAACATGCCCAAATCCATTGCACTCGTAGCATTGTACCTTTGATAATGATCTTCCCAAATCACTTCTTCTTCCATTCTTTATCTCGTCCTCTCTTTGCTTCATATAGCTAGCAAAGTTTCTTGACAGCATCGCTAAAGGATCTGCAGTGGTTGAACCCTTTAAAGCAATTTCATATGGATCTTCTTTCTTTTTCTCCCCTTTTCCATATGATTTGCTCAGCTCAAAAGCTTGAAGAATCCCAACAAACTCATCAAAATCCATCTCATCCAGATTGTGAGCTTCTTCTACAACAGAGATCTTTGACTCAAACTTGGAAGGCAAAGATATCTTCAGCTTCTTCACCAGCTTCTTGTCCTTGTACTGCTTTCCAAGTTCAAAACATTCATTCGAAATGTCACACAACTTAGCACTAAACTGAGCCACGGTTTCCTCTTCATCCATCCTCAGATTCTCAAACCTTGATGCTAACATATCCAGCTTGGTACGTTTGACACTTGTAGTACCTTCAAACATATTCTCCTATGTCTTTCATGCCTTCTGAGCTGAAGCACATTCAGAAATCAACTTGAAATAGCTTGCATCAATAGCATTGTAAATCGCTGTCTTTGCCTAAGAGTTGCAACTTGAAGCCCTCTTCTCTGAAGCAGTCCACTGATCTCTTGGCTTAAGAACTTCAACCTTCTCATCATTAAGCATCACCGGATGACTCCAACCAGCTTCAATAGAGCTCCAACAATCCTCATCAAGACCACTGATGAATGCTTGCATCCGCACCTTCCAATACCCATAATTGGATGAATCAAGACGTAGGGGGTTTTGTCATAGACGTTCCCTCTTGATATGCCGCCATCACAAACTCTGTCATTCTTCCTGGACCAGTTTATGTCCTCACCCTTCAAGATCACACCAGTAACTGAGGTGACCCGCTCTGATACCACTTGTTAATGCAGTGAGGCCAGAGTAAAATGCAGAAATAAACAAGACACAAGTTTTTCTCTTTTTCGAATTCACTAGAACAAGAGAGTCTTACACCAATCTTTTCTATTACAAGAATCCTTTAGGATTACCCCAATCCTAAGCTAAAA
>NC_027750.1:58502172-58511758 GCF_000695525.1 Brassica oleracea var. oleracea
AGCTAAACTCCCCCTGAATCTAGACTTCAATCTTCCAACTCCTCGAAAGTACTTCACCAACTACGTCAGTACCTAGCGCAGAGCAGTGAGACCAAAGGCTTGATCACACAAGCACCAAACAATGATCTCTCGACTTTTTTTCTTTTTTCAGAGACGACTCTCATCATAGAGGCATGTCCTCTAAGTATACATAACCAGAACTTGCTCTCCAAGTTTTTCCAAAAGCAACTTAAGCAACTTTCCTTTTTCTCCCAAGGAATAATTCTCTTGCCTTTTTCTCTTCAAGTAATATCCATTACACTTAATGTACATCTTCCAATAAACATATTGTTTCTTCTCCAAGCTTAACAAGCCCACAGACATCACAACATACAAACTTCAACCAAGCCCATCTTCATGACACACGCATGTACTACCTCCTGTAGTACTTCACGAACTGATACAGAATATACATCTTCAGAGAACACATTTATCGAAGTCTTCTGAAATTCTTCCCGAAGTCTTCTGAAAATCTTTCCGAAGTCTTCTGAAAGTTTTCGCGAACAGGTTTGAGATAAAAAAACGATTTCATACCTTGAACATGTGAGATGACTTGCTTAGCTTTTCCAAGCACCCAGAACTTCACTACAAAAGCTACCAAATCGTTAATGACCACGAATCATGAGCTTCAATGTATCTATGAACCTTACAAAGCTTGGAATCAAAATCTTGGTTTTTTGGATGAATTTGAAGATAGGGTGAAAGAGATGTGATTTGTGTGCATAAGTAATGAGATATGCAGAGTAAAAATTGAAACTTTGGTGCATTAAGGACTTCAAATTGTTTGTTCATTGTGGTTAGTGTATTGATAACAATGACAATATTGTAAATACTTTGTGAAGATGAGGATGATAAGGTAAAAAACTTATTTAAGAAAAAATAATAATTATAACGGCATTTTCGTGAATAGCTCTAACTTCTAGGGTGAATAAGTGGCCCCAACATTGTCACAATAAATCGTCGGAGTGGAGATGAGTGGAATGTGAAGCTCTCGAAGTAACGAGTAAAGCCATCGAACCTCCGCAGAAGCAGCAGAAATAGCTCTATATTCTGCCTCAGTCGAGGATCGCGCTATGCCTGTTTGTTTCTTTGCAGACCATGATATTGGGTGTTGGCCAAAGAATACAACGTATGCACCAGTAGAAGTGTAATCATCCTTGTTGCCACCCCAATCTGCATCGGAATAAGCATGGAGGGAGAGAGAACTGTGGCGTGAGAGAAAGATACCAGAGATATACGTGCCAGCCAAGTACCGTAGTACTCTCTTAGCCGCCATCCAGTGAATGTCTGAGGGTTTGTGCATGAACTGAGAGAGTTTGTTGGCAGCCAGGGCAATATCTGGTCGTGTGAGGAGAAGATACTGCAAGCTGCCTACAACGTTTCTGTATTCTGAAGGATTATCCAAGATGGTGCCATCTCGTATAGAAAGCGATGTAGAAGCACACATAGGAGTTGGAACTGGCTTGGCATGTGTCATGTTGGTGCGATGAAGGAGATCAGCAATGTACTTTCGTTGTGAGAGGTGGATGCCCTGAGACGTACGCATTACCTCAATGCCTAAGAAGTATCCCAAGTCATCAAGATCTTTAAGTGAGAATCGCCGAGACAGGGTGCTGATGATATCACAAATTCGTGAGAGAGAGTTGCCAGTAACCACAATGTCATCAACGTAAATTAGTATGAAGATGACAATGCTACGATCATGCAAGAAGAACAGGGACGCGTCGGCCATAGAGTTTTTGAATCCAAGGCTAAGAAGATATGTTTTTAACTCTGTGTACCAAGCACGAGGTGCTTGTTTGAGGCCGTAGAGGGCTTTGTTGAGTTTGCACACATGATTCGGTTTATCTTTGTCGGAACCCTGATGGCTGAACCATGTATACAACTTCATTAAGAGTGCCCCGAAGAAAGGCATTGTTGATGTCGAGTTGCTTGAGAGGCCAGTCATATTTTGCTGCAAGACCAAGGAGAAGTCGGATTGTTGGAGATTTGATGACGGGGCTGAAGGTCTCATGGTAGTCTATTCCTGGACGTTGGTGATATCCTTTTGCTACCAGTCTGGATTTCAGTGATTTCTCAGTCCCATCAGGATTATATTTGTACCTGAAGATCCATCTGTTGCCAACAAGATTTGTCGCTTCTTCAGCTGGAACTAGATCCCAAGTGTTGTTAGCAACCTGAGCATTGAACTCTGCAGTTGCAGACTTGCGCCAGCGGTCATCAGCCAGAGCCTGAGTGATTGTCTGTGGCTCGACGTATGGAGCAAGTTCTGTTGTCAAACCATACTTTGGATTCGGCTTCACAATGTTGTTTCGAGATCTTGTTGTCATAGCATGTTGTGTTGGTTGAGAAGTTGCAGCAGTGGGAGCAGCAATGGAAGTGGCCGGCTCTGTTTGTGGAGCAGGTTCAGTTGTTGTTGGAGTAGCCGTTGTTGATGCAGGTCCAGTTTCTGGTGAAGGCTTCTCCACGAGTACTTGTTACTGACCCAGAGGTTCCACCGTAGGGACCCACACCAGCTCCTCTGCTGCCGGAGAAGAAGAGACATTGGCACTTAGAGAAACAAAGGGAAACTTATTTTCAACAAAAGTTACATGTCGTGAGACAAAGACTCGAGAAGTGGAAGGATCCAAACAGAAATAGGCACTTTGAGTGAGAAAATAGCCAAGAAAGACACAAGGAGTGGAACGTGGTTCCAGTTTATGTGATGTGTACGGTCGCAGCCATGGGTAGCAGAGGCACCCAAAGATCTTCAGCTTAGAGTAGTTGGGTTTAGTTCCAAAGAGCTGAGTGTATGGAGTGTCCATTGAGAGTACC
Source organism: Brassica oleracea var. oleracea (assembly GCF_000695525.1). Classification (NCBI taxonomy): domain Eukaryota; kingdom Viridiplantae; phylum Streptophyta; class Magnoliopsida; order Brassicales; family Brassicaceae; genus Brassica; species Brassica oleracea. The sequence goes on from NC_027750.1 coordinate 58,505,026, forward strand.
TTTGTTGGCATCCTTTTGGCTAAGTATACTGCTGCAGCAAACGCATATGTCCAGTATTCAGTGGTGATGGAATCGTGAGTAAGGAGTGAGAGACTGTCTCGACAATGTGTCTGTGTCGTCTCTCAGATAAGCAATTGTGCTCCGGTGTGTGTGGTGGTGTTGTGAGGTGGGATATGCCGTGCTGCGCAAGGAATGGTTGGAGTGCAATGTATTCACCGCCATTGTCACTGTAAAGTGTTGTGATTTTTGTCTGGAATTGATTCTCGACGAGCTCCTTAAACTTGATGAATGTGGCTGCAATCTGGGACTTTAGTTTCAACGGGAATAACCACATATATCTGGTATAGTGATCAACCAAGAGTAAGTAGTATTTGTAGCCATCAAAAGAGAGAGTGGGAGAGGACCAAACATCTGAGAAAAGTATTTGTAATGGGCGAGAGGAAGTAATAGAGGTTTCATGGAATGGCAATTTATGACTCTTATTAATGGAACAAGCATTGAAATGAAAAGAATTTGAAGAACGACAACAAAAACCAGGAGAAAAACAAGAAGAGATATGCTGTAAAATCGGAAAAGCCGGATGTTCTAGTCTGTGGTGCCAGTCTGAGGACGATGATGATACAGCAGAGAAAGCAAGAGGAGTGCTGATAGACCATGGATTTTACCTATTATTGGCCATGGTTTATAAGTGTTTTAAGATACATTTACTACTATATAGAGTCTATTTAGAGTATTTACAGGTCCAGTTACTATTTGCAAGGAAATGATGTATTTGGAGCTATTTGGAGATCTTTTGAGCTTCGCTGGAAGCAAGAGATGGTCGACGGTCGCAACTCAGTATCGACCGACAGTTACCACCAAATATCGATCGATGTTTGGTCCCTCGTATCGATCGATCATGAAGCCATCCGAGAATTAATGACAAATCAGAAGATTTCAAGTTTCAAAAAAGTCTTAATAATTACATCATTAGTCTATGGCCGCCTGTTAGGCTATTTATTAGAGTTTTGTATTATTTTAGAGGCAGATTGGCCTAGGGACCTTTTTAGACCTAGTTTGGAGGAGGCAAGAAGCTACCATTGAAAGAGGAGAGCTTAGGATTGGAGAGATAGACCATCTACTGCAAAACAGAGAAGATCTTGAACTCCCTTGCTTTCATTATTTCTGTTACTTTTACTGTTTATTTTATCTAAGTATTATTCAGACCATCATAACTATGTGTTTCATGAATATGTCTGAGTAGTCCTTACTGTTAGATTTAGGTTTCTCAATGTGTTGATAAATGTATTACTGACAACAACAATTGCTAGGGTGTTTAGAAATATAATTCTTTCATCTAGTTATGCTTAAAGCTAAGTTTAGGATTGATCACCTTTTAAACTTAGATCTTAGGATAAATTGGGATCAAGCCATTGCTTGACTCAATACCTGAAAATAACTAGAATGATCTAACTGACTAGATACAGATGAGAGTTGGTCTAGTGAGTTAGAGAATACAAATCAAACATGTATGTAAAGCTTTCTGGAAGAAGTATCGATCGACGCAGCGATAGCCCTATCGATAGATATTTTGAAAGGTGTATCGATCGATATTCACAAAGAAATATCGATCGACACTTTCCCGTGATTAAAATACGAGAGTTGAGATTCGAGATCCAGATTAGATGATCAAACAGATTATACCTTAGTTTGAATTCAAGAACAATTAATATTAATAAACACCTAAATTTCCTAAATTAAGTTTTACTTATCATACCTGAGAATATACATGAATCTAGCTACTTCAACCAACTTTTAACAACCTCAAAACAATCAATGGAGCAATAAACTTGCTCACAAATCCATTTACTGTTTTTAAAACCTATAAATCATTCAGTCTAGATTTATTTCAAGACCATAATCTATTGTGTAATCCTAGAGTCTCTGTGGATTCGATCCCTAAGTACTACATCCGAACCTCTTATTTGAGAGAGTAATTCACTTCTTAGGGTAATTTGAGTGATTTCAAATTTGGCGCCGTTGCCGGGAACTCTTTCTTATTACCATTAGATTAAGTTTAGAATTTAATCTAGATTTTGTTACTAAATTTGCTAAAAGTTTTTCTCTCTTTTCCTGCTGACACAGGAGCTTCAAGATGAAAAACATGGATTTCGGCCGGACATTGATCGACGAAGCGAGAGCAATATCGAGCGACAAGTTGACAGAAATATCGGTCGACGACGAACATCAAACATCGATCGACAGCACCCCGCCGGAAGCAGGTAAGCATTCTCTTACCGATGATGCTAATGAAAGAGTAGTCCTAGGAGAACCTAAAGGTCAACTAAGCAACGTAAAAAACCAAATTATGAATGAACAGGGGACTGAAATCCCTGTTCAAATTAAATCTATCTCAGAAAGAGATAATGAATGGAAATTCTTTTTGCAAGACTACTTAAATCCTGGAAGGACCTATTCCAATAGGTCCGCAATTAGACTACCCAAAGATGATACCAAGAAATCCGGGAACAGTCCCGAATACTTAATTATGGTACGTCAAAATCCTTTCTGTGGGACCATCTCAGAGCGACCACACGATCACATCGATTATCTAGAAGAATTGATGAATGATGAATACAATCGTTGTAAACTCTTTCCATTTTCCTTAGAAGGCGACGCCAGAAAATGGTAAGACCAAATACCAACAGGATCTTTGACCTGTTGGAAGGAGATAAGGAGTGCCTTTATCAATCAATTTTTCGATGAAACGCACTACTGGGAGATAAGGAAGAAAATATCCACTTTCCATCAAGGTCCACGGGAATCATTCAGAAACGCAAGGAGAGATTCAAGAGCTACCAACTTGAATGCCCCCACCATGTCTATTCAGAGCCACAACTAATTAATACCTTTTACGGAGGTGTTAATCTTCATTACCAAATTACGCTTGACACAGCCAATGAAGGGAACTTCAGTACCAGGAACCCTGAAGAAGCGAAGCGTTTGATCAAGAATATAGCTACGGGTAGATCCTACTAAATGATGGACGAAGAGTTAGGAAGGAAAGCTGACTCAGTTGATGAGTCACCCTTACTCGAAATTAAAGAACATCTACACTCACCCCATCCTGCTCTTGAGGGACAGAACCAATTTGGGATTTACCAAATTGATGATGATACCCTATCTGAACTAGAACAGCAAATAGATTTCGTAGATAGCCAAACCTTGAAAAATAATTACCTTAACCCCGATAGCTTTACCCAAAATTATGATGCTACTGTTGGATCACGCCGAGGCAGAGCAAAATTTAGGCTAAACCAAGCTTTCACGGGAAATCACAAATTGGCCACTGACCTGAACGGAAAGATAGACATAATCTTCAGTGAATTGATGAGGAAGTTTGACGTTTTAAATGAACACATTAAGAGACTGGACAGTCAGGTCGTGGAAAACGCAACCGCTATCAAAAGAGAGACAGGACGTCTCCCTGGGCGGACTGACGCGAACCCGAAACGCCAAGTTAATGCCGTGTTATTAAGAAGCGGAAAACACCTCGTTTCGAGGGCGATAAAAATCAACAACACAGAGAAACATGTTGTAGTTGAGGAAGCCGGTGAAAGTAGGCCACGCCCTATAATCCTCGATGATCCCAACACCGAGTCAGAAATACCTCGAGAAAAAAAGCGGCCAACCACTGAGAAAGACGCCATCGACCTCGAGGAAGAAGAAGGAGGATTGGAAGAAGATGTCGATATCGATCGACAAGAAACCATCGATCGACAAACCACAGTGAATATCGATCAAGACTATGGAAACAATGTCGATCGACTCTCGACTCCTGCTGAACCAGCCGTAGAAAGAGTGTATAGGACTCTACCACCCTTCCCTCCTAACAAGACGCAGACTAAGCGAGAGCTAGGCAGAGCGATCTGCAAGAAAGCATTCGATAAGATCACGTTGGAAATGCCATTAGGTGATGCGATAAAAGTATCTCCTTCGATAAAAAAATATATAAAAGATATGGTATCCAACAGTTTTCCAGCCGCTGAGCTCAGCGTAATGATGGTTTCAGAGGAAGTAAGTGCAATAATCCAAGTCAAGATCCCGATCAAGAGACCCGATCCGGGTAGTTTTGTCTTGGATTGCAATATACGAAACAAAAATTTTCCTCGATCCCTTTGTGACCTAGGTTCTAGCGTGAACCTCATGCCACATTCTGTCGCAATATCCCTAGGATATGACAAGTTCAAACCTACCAAAATAACTTTGGTTCTGGCCGATAGATCCGTTAGATTGCCTGAGGGAATGCTTGACGACGTGCCAATAAGAATTAACGGCTGTCACGTTCCAACGGATTTCGTAGTATTGAAATACCAGAATGAACCAAAGGATCCCCTTATTTTAGGTAGACCATTCCTAGCTACTGCAGGTGCGATAATTGATGTCAAGGAGGGTAGGATATGTCTAAACATTGGAAACATTCCGATGACTTTCGACATTGATAACCTGATAAGACGACCCTTGATCGATAAACAGATTTCCTGCATGGACGATATCTATGAATTGGCTGAAGAATCTTTTATGAACCTGTGCTCAGACGACGCCCTGGACAAAGTACTCACAGCTAGTGAAGAAGAAAGTTTCAGTGTCGTTAGTAGAGCTGAAGAGTACACGCGACTAATGGACACGAGCATGGAAACAGTAAGCGTTGAAGACATAGAGGATGACGCTTCGGAAATCAACGTCGATCGATATTTAATAAAAGTTGTCAATCGACAACCATCCTCCTTGAAGGAATGGGATCCCGAAAAGGCACCAAAGAATGAGTTAAAACAGCTGCCCGCTGGACTCAAATATGTTATTCTCTATAAAGATTCATACCTAGTAATCGTGAACGCTAACCTCACAAACGGAGAACTTGGGTTGTTATTAAATGAACTACGCAAATACAGGAAAGCCCTCGGGTACTCTCTCGAAGATATTCCTGGCATTTCTCCAGATCTGTGCATGCACCGGATTCACCTAGAAGACGGTTCGAAATCGTTAGTGGAACACCAGAGGCGACTGAACCCGAACTTGAAAGAAGTTGCTAAAAAGGAAATAATTAAACTTCTGGATGCCGGAGTCATTTACCCGATTTCGGATAGAAATTGGGTTAGCCCCGTGCATGTTGTACCAAAGAAGGGCGGAATCACTGCCGTGAAGAATGACAAAGATGAACACATTCCATGTGAACCGTTACTGGACATCGAATGTGTATCGATTATAGAAAGCTAAACGCTGCTACTAGAAAAGATCACTTCCCTTTACCTTTCATTGATCAAAAGTTGGAAAGATTGGCAAATCACCAATACTACTGTTTTCTTGTTGGATACTCTTGATTTTTCCAAATCCCTACACACCCTGACGATCAAGAAAAGAGCACCTTTACATGCCCTTACGGAACATTCGCATACCGCAGAATGCAATTCGGTCTTTGTAATGCACCTGCCACCTTCCAACGATGCATGATTTGAATTTTTACTGATATGATAGAAGACTTCATGGACGATTTCTCAGTATATGGATCCAGTTTCAAAAACTGTCTCGATAACCTATGTAAAGTTTTGGCAAGATGCGAAGAAAAGAATCTCGTTCTAAATTGGGAAAAATGCCACTTTATGGTTAACGATGGAATCGTCCAAGGACATAAAGTATCTGCCGCTGGTATAGAAGTAGATCGGGCAAAAATTGAGGTAATGACCGGTCTGCCAGCACCCACAAACGTCAAAGATGTGAGAAGCTTTCTCATACATGCCAGATTTTATAGGAAGTTCATACAAGATTTTAGCAAAATCGCTAGACCTCTCACCTCCCTCCTCTGTAAAGAAGTTAAATTCGACTTCACACCATAGTGCGTAAAATCCTTCGAGGAAATAAAGAAAGCCTTGATAACCGCCCCCATCGTGCAAGCACCTGACTGGAATTTTCCTTTCGAAATAATGTGTGATGCGAGCGATTTCGCTGTAGGAGCAGTTCTAGGCCAAAGGAAAGACAAAAAGCTGCATGCAGTTTATTATGTCAGTCAAACTCTCAACGAAGCACAAAGAAATTACGTGACAACAGAAAAAGAATTGCTAGCCGTGGTTTATGCATTCGAAAAATTTCGTCAATACCTGGTCGGTTCGCGAGTCATCGTCCACACTGACCACGCCGCAATTAAATACTTGATGCAAAAGATAGACGCAAAACCACGACTCCTGCGATGGATCCTTCTACTTCAAGAATTCGACATCGAGATCAAAGATAAAAGAGGAGTAGAAAACAGAGTTGCAGATCATCTTTCCCGGATAAGAATAGAAGACGACGTCCCTATCGATGACTTCTTACCAACCGAAAACGTTTACCAAACGGAATCGTTCATCGGGAATGTATGTCTCACTTCAGAGTATCTATCGATCGATGATAACGATCCAATGTCGATCGACTACGACAATACCAGGTCGATCGACTACGACAATACCAGGTCGATCGACGACGACGATAATATGTCGATCGACACTTCAAATATTCTGAGCAAAGATACTAATCCCAAAACCCACACCTTCGATATAAAAGTTAACGTAGCACACAACAAGCTGTACCCTGACCGTGATTCCCCCGATGAAAGTCTGCATCAAGGAGTACATGTAGTCGGACAAGGTTCAAAGGACAGACCATGGTACGCTGATATAGTAAACTATTTAGCTGCCGACATAGAACCCGAAGAGTTGAG
>NC_027750.1:58560645-58579295 GCF_000695525.1 Brassica oleracea var. oleracea
AGAACTCTCATCCCCTCTGATTTCCCCTATAATTCGCCCCCCCTCTTTCTCTCTCTATAATCATCCGATTTGAACAATTTTGGGCTCCATTCCACTTGATTTTTTGAGCTCTACCTGATTCCTACACTCGTTTTCACCCTAAGACAGGTATACTCCGCGAATCTCCACATTCTGAAATCGTGTTCTTGAGCAATTTTTTGGGTTTTGTGAATTTCTTATTTCCGTGTTGATTCCTTGATCAAATATGCATGAAACAGATGTTTAAACATGGAATAGAACACAATTGTCTGTGATTAACGAGTTTGGAACAGGATTTGAGATTATTTAGGGATTGAGAATTTTTTTCAATTTGTTTTTTTTTTTATCACAACTCGATTTCGCTTTTCATTTTCATGTTGCTTTGAGTTCTTAATTGATTATAACCATGTTGAGAGCAATGATTCTATTTTGTAGAGAATGAAGCGCACGAAAACATCAGCAAAGAAAAACACACAAGAAGCGGGTTCGTCACAGCTGGAGAAGCAAAGGCCAAAGAAGTGGGATAAGTCTGATACCACCCACTACAACAACATGAAGAAGGTAGCCGTTCCGGCTACACAACTAGCATGTCCTGAGACGATGACAATATTGGGAATCCAAGCAGACATTGAAGGACTGTTCCAGAACATGGGTCTAGGCCAACTATGCAACCTCAAGGAACCCACTTATCCGGAGTTGGTACGCCAGTTCATAGCATCCGCATACGTCACCCGTCCCGATGATAGGCATGAGGAAGGTTTTCTGGCATTCGTAGTGCAGAAAGTATACTATGAGGTATCTTTCACAGACCTCTGCGGACTATTTGGATTGAGTGCGGGGGAGAGGACATATGGTCTTTATTGGACTTCAGAGCTGTTGAACTTCTGGGAAACGATTGGCACATGGGTTTATAGATCTTCTCAGGCAAAGGAGTCACTTATCCGGAGCCCAGTACTGAGATATGCGACACGCCTCATTGGCTCATTGCTATACGGGACAACCACAGCCGCATCAGTCACGCAATGGGAGTTGTGCCTCCTGTACCAAGGTGTGAGGCATTTGCTACCGGCATTTGGAAACTCTACATTCCCACCTGCTACTGCCTTCAACATGGGAGCGGTGCTGGCCGCAAACTTAGCAGGATACAAGGGGAAAGTAACCAAATCCAAGAGCAATGCATGTGGATTTGGTGCAGTGATTACTCGGATCCTTAGACATGTGGGTGTAGACTGCAAGAACCAGGAGGTAGCACTGGACAGATCGAACAACATTGCTTGGAACTACCTGGATGTCATTTCTCTAGTAAGTAAGGAGTTCATAGCTGGTCCCCACTCGAGGATCGATCGGGATGGTCCTTACGTCTACGTATTCCAGGACCGAGCGAAGAAAACACTCTACTGCCACCTACCTCAGATCGGTCTCACTTCTCTACTTTCAGAGGCTGCAGTTGAGTTCCTACCCCCTGCTACCGCACTAGTAGACAAGCCATCCTTCTTCACGCCAAAATATCAGACCAAAGGCAAGGGCGTGGTTGATGAAGAAGGAGAAGATGAGGCTGCACAAGCCATTCCAGATGATTCACAACCCCATCAGCTACTCCCATCAGACTCCAGCCAGTACAAGCTGCAAGAGCTTCCACCGAACGCCACTTCGCGCCAGCAACAACATTGGAGAGATCAGAGCATAAAGACAAACAACGACATGCTACACAAGATCTGGGCTGCCATTTCACGTATCAGGCCGTGTCGTTGCCAAAAGGATGATGTAGTTCATCGGGACAACTCTCCATCCAGCTCTGGTTCGGGTTCGAGTGGTACACACAGGGTAAGAAAGAGGTCCAAGAGACCCAATGATGCGGAACATCTGGAGCAGGAGACGAGGAGTAGGAGCTATCACCGGCTATTTTATTTTCTTTTCTATTCTAACGTTTTATGGTCTTATTTTCTGTTAATTTTGAACTGAGTTTTTTTTTGGGTTTCTTAATTATGAGTTTGTATTTCTTTTACATGGTTTCTTCGTTTTATTTGGTTGTGTTCTGAGTAGTTTTTAATTCGTATTCAGCTTTGCCTTGCTAGATAAACCAAATAACTATTATTCGAGGAAAGAGGTTATATCAAGTGTTCCTCGGAATTTCCTCGGTATTTCTTTAAAAAAAATAAAAAAAATCAATGATATTCTGTTTCCGAGTCATCATCACTAGATGAATCTGAATCTGGATCTTGGTGAAACTCTCCAATTACTGGTTCATCCTCTACGTGAACGACGGCTTCCTCTCCAAAGTCGGTTAAATCGACTACAAGGCCAACTCCAGCTAAATTTTCTGCTGCACTACAGTTGCCGGATGTGCTTGGTTGTAGTGGGTCTTCCAGCTCAGAACTTCCCTGAACTCGGCCTCTCGGGTTGAGTCTTGTAACAGTAACCCATGGATCATCTCTGTTCCTTACCCGGGGGTACTTGATATAACAAACCTGTAACATTTAGAAAAATTATAAATTAATACACATGATGATGAATCATTCTGAATAATTAACATTTAATTACCTGATCGGCCTGGGAAGCAAGAATGAAAGGATCATAATATTGCAGCTTTCGCCTCGAATTTACTGATGTAACACCAAATGCATCTGTTCTCACACCTCGATCTGGGGTGTTGTCGTGCCAATCACAATAGAAAACAGTACAGCGCAATCCAACCATGCCCAAATACTTGATTTCCAAAATCTCATGTATGTGTCCGTAGTATACATCATCTCCTGATGCAGAACAAACGCCATCATCATAAGTCGTACTCGAACGTCTCCTCTTCTGAGTTGTGAATGCATATCCTCGAGTACAAAATCTCGGATATGACTTCACAACAAAGTTTGGTCCAACGACCATCTCACGTATCCAATCGTCAAATGTTTCACCTCTGGCCAAACCAGCAGACACCTATTAATAGCACATATATATATATGTTATATCAATAAATGTGAATTAGTATAAATATGTGATAAAATATATTTTAATTTGTTTAAAGCACTCACATAAGTAAACATCCATCCAGTAAATTCTCTCTGCTTCATTTCTTCTAGTTCGTCCTCTGTGGCGTATCTATACTCGAACCGCTTTTCTGCCATGAAAATCCTGTATATGATGACAATAATGTAATTAATTAAGATTTAAATTTCAACTTGTTAAAATAAAAATTTGTAAGCTCATTTATTTACCTCTCATATTGAAGAACGTCTTCGCAGTTGGTGAGCAAATATGTTTGCAAATTACTGCGCTCCTGCTCAGTAAGTCGACGGTCCTTTGGTTTTCCGCTAAGTCGTCCAACGTCTGTGAAAATGTCTGGAACCGTAACATGATATGTTGCCCGTTCGCCTCTATCATCATGCCGAGCAGGTCTTCTGTTTTTGGTCTGAACTTCTGCTGGAAAGTAGTACTCGGCAAAGTTTGAAGTTTCTTCATTGATCATCTGTGCGACTATAGAACCTTCCACCCTACTTAAATTTTTCACCATCTTCTTCAAATGGAACATATACCGCTCATACAGATACATCCATCTATACTGCACAGGACCACCAAGTTCCAATTCTCTTGCCAGGTGAATAACAAGATGCTCCATAACATCAAAAAATGAGGGAGGAAATATCTTCTCAAGGTTGCACTGAATCACGGCTATGTTAGTCTTCAAATTTTCAATACCTTCAAGAGTCACTGATCTCGTGCATAAATCGCGGAAGAAACCACTTATCCCTGCAATTGCTTCATGAACATTTTGTGGTAATAGTTCCTTGAAGGCGAACGGAAGGAGGCGCTGCATCATTACATGGCAATCGTGGTTTTTCAAGCCAGTAAACTTTCCTTCCTTTCTGTCGATACAGTTACGCAAATTTGATGCGTAACCGTCTGGAAATTCCACATCGTTTGAAATCCAATCAAAGAACGCATCTTTTCCCTCTGCATCAAGTCGGTATATGGGAAAAGGAGCCCTACCATTTTCATCAACATGAAGTTCTGAACGAGCACATATATCGACTAAATCCAGTCTTGACTTCAAATTATCCTTTGTTTTACCTTGAACATTAAGGATCGTGTTCATGAGATTGTCAAAAAAGTTCTTCTCAATATGCATGACATCTAAATTATGCCTTAGCAGATGATCCTCCCAGTATGGCAGATCCCAGAAAATACTTTTTTTGTGCCAGTTATGTAGTTCTCCAACAGCATCTACCGGAAAACGCTCATGTCCACCGACTTCTGGCGTCCTTTCTGCACCAAAATCTCTTAGTTGTATCTTCAAATCTTTCCCACAAATTTCCGGAGGTGGACTGTCAAACACCCTCTTGTTCTTCGTAAACAAATTCCTACTCCTACGATATGGATGATCAGGTGGTAGGAATCTCCTGTGACAGTCAAACCAACACGTTTTCCTTCCGTGTTTTAGTTGGAAAGCATCAGTGTTATCTTGACAATATGGACATGATATCCTTCCATGCGTTGTCCATCCAGACAACATATCATATGCTGGAAAATCACTTATTGTCCACATTAGTACTGTCCGCATTTGAAAGTTTTCTTTACACGAAACATCGTATGTTTCAGCACCTTGAGCCCATAGTTGTTGCAACTCATATATTAGTGGCTGAAGAAACACATCAAGTGATCTCTTAGGATGCTCTGGTCCGGGAACGAGAATCGAGAGAAACAAAAACTCTCGTCGCAAGCACAAGTTTGGGGGGAGGTTGTATGGTGTAAGAATGACGGGCCATAGAGAATATTGTCTTCCACTCTTGCCAAACGGACTGAAACCATCAGTACATAATCCAAGGTAGACATTTCTTCTTTCATACGCAAAGTCGGGATACTTTGATTGGAAATGCTTCCACGCTTTTGCATCTGAAGGATGTCTGATCTCACCATCTGTTGAGTGCTCCGCATGCCATCTCATTGGTTGCGCTGTGCGTTCAGATAGATACAACCTCTGCAACCTTTCCGTCAAAGGTAAATACCACATCCTTTTATATGGCACTGGAACTCTTCCACTCGTATCTTTATAATGAGGCTTTCCACAAAATTTGCATGTAACCCGCTGTTCATCCGCCCTCCAATAAATCATGCAGTTGTCGCTGCATACATCTATTACCTGATACGATAAACCAAGACCAGCTACGAGTTTCTGAACCTCGTAGTATGAACCAGGAGCTACATTATCCTCGGGTAGAATACTTTTTACAAAATCAGCAATCGCATCCACACAGTCTTCAGCCAAATTATAATCTGTTTTAATGCCCATCAATCTTGTAGCAGATGATAAAGCTGAATGACCATCTCTGCAACCTTCGTACAATGGTTGCTTTCCAGCATCCAACATATCATAAAATCTCCTAGCTTGTGCATTGGGTAAATCTTCCCCTCTAAAATGATCATTTACCATCTGCTCAGTACCTACACCATAATCTACATCTGTTCTAATTGGTTCTTCTAATCTAACCGCTGGCTGAGGTTCGCTAGTACTACCATGTTCATAATCAGTTTCCCCATGATGATACCAAATTTTGTAACTTCGTGTAAACCCACTCAAATATAGATGAGTCCAAACATCCCACTCTTTAATAACCTTTCTATTTTTACAATTAGAGCAAGGACATCTTAACATACTTGTTTTTGCTTCCGGTTGTCGGTGAACTAACCCCAAGAATTTGGTTATACCTCGTTGGTATTCTTCCGTAAGCAATCTCGTGTTCGGATCCAAATGAGGTCGATCGATCCAAGAACGGAAATAATTTGAAGAAGACATATTTTTTATGAATCAAATTCGTGTGTAAATAGAGTAAGAGGGAGGATGAAGATATGGAGTGAAAGAAGAGGAAGAGGAGTGCTTGTATTTATAGTTTAAATCCTGCCGACATACCGAGGAAATTCCGACGGAATTCCGACGGAAAAGGCTAGTTCGTCGGAATTTCCTCGGAATTTTGTAAAATCCCCCAACGGCTCTCCAACGGCTATAATATTTCCTCGGAATTCATCGGTTTTTTCCGAGGAACACATTGTTCCTCGGAATTTCCTCGGAATATTCCGACGGACTGAGGTTTCCTCGGAATTCCGTCAGTATATTTCGAGGAAATTCCGAGGAACCCCAATTTTTTGTTTCCTCGGAATTTCCTCGGAAATTCCTCGGTATATTCCGAGGATTTCATTTTCCGTCGGAATGTCCGTCAGAATACCGCTGTTTTCTTGTAGTGTTTGTTTTGTTTATCAATCTATTTTTCACTTTAAAATAGAATACTAATAAAATATAATTCAACTATATTATAGAGTTACAAGTAAAAGATAGAGTGATTCATTAAAGTAAAAGATAGAGTGATTCCTTAGAGATGGTCTGACATGTTCTACTGATTGATTTAGAATGTTTAGCTAAGACACAAATCATGACGATGAGTACGAGGACAAGAGTAGAATATAGTCAAATGTATATTTGGGTCATATATTAGTCACTGAGGAAGGTCTTCTTTAGTTGAGGCCTATAAGGTATGAAACAAAACAACGAAACCCTGACTTGAAGATAAATAATGACTTCATGGCGTACATCCCGCATCGGAAGCGTAACTATAAGACACTCATATTTAGCGTAGTATAAAACAAGAAGATTGTCGATTTTGAAAGATACTTACCTGTACGGGGTCGACTCTTGATCATGAAGAAGAGTTGCCTAAGCTAGTGACTTCCATTGACATAATGGAAGGGTGCTTAGCTTAAGGTCTCCCCAAGTGGGAGAGCCTGCGTCATTATTTGTGGGAATGGAAGCCTGCGTTCGCGCGGCCTCTCCCAAGTCTCCAGTTCAATATTTGGTTGGTTTAAGAGTCTTTGATTGAGTTGAAATTAATACAGTTAACCGTAGCTAGACTATGACGTACTTCGTTAAGGATAAGGTTGTTGGATCCGTGCCAAAGAGTCGGATTCACAGATAAAATTAGCAATTTTTACATGTTTGAACTTCGGTGGTGTTTGCTATTAGCTCATCTTTTGATGCATCTTGTTAAGTAACCACACAACATATTCTTCAATCCAATCTTTCTCGAGATTTCACGACTTGGGTTGTGTTCCTCATGGAATCATTTTTGTTTTGTTCCTCCAAATAATTGCAACAACCTACGGTTGACTCAAGAAAAGTCATCACACGAGTCAACGCAACAGACATTGATGTGACCGGTTGTAAATTTTCTACACATTTATATCCAGACCATTCAAAATTAGGGACCAGGTGAACTAGACAATATAATTGGAGGGATTCCTCCAGGATTTTTTCATCCTGATCAAAGATTCATGGCTTATAAATCATAAACGTGACACCAAAGGAAGTAACGTTCACCTATATTCTGAAATGAACCCAAAAACAGTAGATTTTGGGACTGACATGATTTTTGGTTTATGAAACGAGCTTGTCTTTAACGAGGAGTTACGGAAGTAATCGGTGCATCATCAATGGAACAGAGAACAGACTTATCCATTGATGGACCTGTTTGTTCCTGATTACTCTTAAAGAAAAGTCCAGGTGGTCTAGGCACTGCAAGGGAGATAGAGCTAGTAGTAAGCATTTGAACTATCCCTGACATGGTTGGACGATCTCCAGTATCTTCTTGGACACATAATAAAGCGATATGGATGCATCTACTTATTTCGTTTCTTTGATAGTTATCTCCAAAAGACATATCCACGAGCTCTAATGGAGACCCCTTGCTCCATAGCCTCCAGGTCTATTAAACATTGTAAGACTTCAAATTAAATTAAATATAATTTATTTCTTTAGATTATAACTATCTAGACTTACATATGTAACCAAGTTGCAAACACTACCATCCATCTGATAGAGGCTGCTGTTCTTCCTTCCGCCTATAATCTCAAGAACTAAGACTCCAAAGCTATATACATCTGATTTCATTGAGAACTGGCCGTACATGGCATACTCGGGAGACATGTAACCACTGAAATGGTATATAAAAGTTTGAGTTAATAGAACGATGATAACATTATATGCACTGAGTAGATGGAAAGAGCAAAAATTACTAGGTTCCAACTACTCTTCTCGTATTGGCTTCGGTTTGGTCCATTTCAAATATTCTAGCCATTCCAAAATCTGCAACTTTTGGGTTCATATCAGCGTCCAAGAGGATGTTGCCCACTTTGAGGTCACGATGTATGATTGTGAGTCGTGAATCTTGATGGAGATATAGAATCCCTCTAGCTATTCCTCTAATAATCTTGTACCGTGTATTCCAATCCAGCTGGCTATGCTTACTAGAGTCTGTGCATATACATAGTTAGCATGTCAAACATTGGTTCAAAACGACATATTTTTGGCTAAGCATTGGTTTAACTTTACCAAACAGGAAATAGTCAAGACTTTTGTTAGACACAAACTCGTAGACAAGTATCTTCTCTTCTCTCTCCAAACAAAACCCAAGAAGCTTGACTAGGTTTCTGTGCTGAAGCTTTGCCACAAGAAGGACCTCATTCTTGAACTCTTTCTCGCCTTGTCCTGATGTTTTTGAAAGTCTCTTCACGGCAACTTGTAGCCCATTAGGAAGTGTCCCCTAAAAAGATAGTGAACTACACTTAATTAACCACACCTTATTTAAATCTCTTCTATTAGAGATTCCCATATCAGGAACAATAGTGATCTTTGGTTAACGTATAAGTGATGCTGTAATCCTTCACTGATTTTAGGTGTGAGTTTGACTCCTTTCTAATATGGTATTAGAATAAGGTTTGCCTCAACAAATGATCTCTCACCTAAAAAGTTTTTTATTTATGTAGCATGTATAAATTGTTATTTTGTTGTGGTATTTCCAAGATGGTGGGTTTGGGATGTTTCCACATCTCAAGAAGACAGAGAGTTCCATATGGGAACAAAAGTGATATTCGGGAAATATATATGCTATATGGTAATTTTCTACTCTTGAGTTAGTTTTTGAGTGTGAGTTAGATTCATTACTAATATTACATCAAATAAATCAAGAAGCTCAATGAAATAGTTATACCTTGTAGACTTTTCCAAACCCACCTTGACCGAGTTTGTTACTTATCGAAAACTTATCTGTCGCAGCTTCAATGACCTTAAAATCAAACTGCAGTGAGCCTGCAGTTGTAATGTCGTCCCCTTCTGCAAGAAAATTAATAATCTCTATAAAACTCTAAGCAGCACAAACAAATATATTTCGAATCCTTACCATCATCTGCAGCTGTAGAGTCATAAGTCTTCTTCACTCTCTTTGTTACACGGTAGCTTAGAACAGCCACAAGAAAAAGAACAAAGACAAAGAACGGCACACAAATTGCTAAGATTATCACCGTCCAATCTCTTCCTTTACCTGCCAAAGTATTACATCAGACATGACACATGGTTTCCAGAATCTTGAATGTCACAACCCGAACTAAATGAAATATTCATAGAGATTTTTTTACCAGGCGGCAAAGGAGGACCTGAAACCAGGGGAGGACTATTTACCGGCGGAGAGAGACTTGTCACAAAGGTTTCATTGTAGAAAGGATAGAGCTCGTACCGTGAGATACAACTCGGGACAAGAACTCTTCCTCCAACACTGTTGAAATAAAAATCCTTGATGGACCTTTGCAGACAGGTTACACAATCTTCACCTGACAGTTCAGGATTGCACTGAACCGAAGTGTAAATGGTCCGGGACGAAGTGAAGTTTGTCTTGTTAGCCGCAAACTTCTTCGTTGTGCTATTAGCTGCTTCCATTGCAGACTTGTTAATCAGAGCAACCACTGCATCGTTGAACCGGTCGGACAGGTCTTGGTTTTCTGTAAACTTTTGAGGGTTCCAAGTGATTATTCTAGTTGTGGTTACAGCATCACTGAATATATTCCGGTCAGAGTATCCAAGCATGCACTCATCATACTGAATCAAGAACTCTTTCCCTCCTGGACATCGAGTCGGAGCATCTTTCGTGGCAAATAGGACGCAGTCACGGCAAGCTTCAGGCGAGAGGTCTCCTTTGCAGAGATAGAGTCCGAATACCATGTCATCGTTTTGACCCTTTGTGAGGCTCTGTGATCCTATGGAGAAGAAAGCAGTGTTGGAAGAAAGAGAGGTCAAAAGGGTTTGGAGATTGAAGAAGTAAGTTGCGTTTCTTGATATTCTGTTAGTACATTGTTGGCTGACATAAGTCGGGTCTTGTAATTGTGCAGAAGCCCTCAGGTATGTAATGAAGAAGGCGAGCAGGAAGAGAGAGTTTAATGAGGTATAACCAGGCATTATCCAACTTATAATTTCTTCTGTGGTTTTTTTCTTTCTTTTTCTCTTTCCTTCATTGGGTTTATGAGTAACAATGATAAAAATCAGATCAGCTAGCCAGTCTGAAGTTAAGACCATCTCCAACTTCTTGTAAGTCAAAAGTCAACTCCAAGAATAACATCAACTTTTATTGTTTAATTAAAAGAAAACAGCTAATTAACTATTTCAATTATAGAAATAATAATGTGAATTAGAAAATGAGAGAATTAAAATATCAGTCTTCTTCTTTGACGTCTACTGTATTTATCTATTTATTAGTAGAAAGAAAAGCAAACTGGACTTGAATATATAAAAAATTAAAAAGGTTGGAGACTATTCTGCTAGGCGCGGAGACTTTGTATGACTAGGACGTACCGTTTACTGACTTACCAGATAAGTAACAAATAAACAGCTAAACATTTAGGGGGGGCGGGGGCGGCTTATTGAATTGGTTATTTGGTAGGATTTTGTTTTTTGTCCAAATCTCACCTTATTGGTTTTAGTATTTACAAAAGTTATCTTAAATCCTTGCTTATTGGATCTATCCAGTGTTTTGAAACCCGACCCGGATCCGCGGTTGAACCGGTAAACCCGGCAACCCAGAAAAAATCCGGTTTGGGTTTTGTGAAAAACCCAATATTTAGAAACCCGCAAAAACCCACAAAAACCCAGTAGAACCCGGAACCCGATACCGGTTGAACCACTGGTTGAACCAATAAATAATTTTTACTTCTTTTTTAATTTTAATTATGTTTTTAGATTATATTTTATATTCTAAATTTCTAATTAAGAAATTATATAGTGACAAAAAAAAGTTAGGTTTTTCCTTTTCAGTTTTATATTTGTGATTTTTAGATTTTAATGAAGATTTTACTATGTCACTTGAAGAAAATAAAGTGAACGATGGTAGAGAGAACCAAAACTAGTTGATGTGATTTGGTGTTTATTTATTTCCGTTATTGATAATTTATTATAATGATTTTTTACTTTTGGTTTATTTTGTATTTGAAATTTAATTTATTATTCACATTAAACATTTAAATATTTATAAATTTTATGTCTTGATTTTTTTAGATGTCATAACTCTTACCTTGTTAGACAAAATTATAAATAGTCTAAATTATTTTTTGATATTTTGTATATCAAATGAAAATAAAAATATAGAAATGAAAGTTAAGTATTTTCTGAATGTTATTAAACATAAAAATATACATATCCAAACTATTATTTTACGTTTATAAAAACATTTAGAAAATATTAAACTTTAGTTTCTATATTTTTATTTACATAGCTGATATATTATTATATAATAAAATTAATTTATTTATTGACCCGCGGTTCGTCCGCGGTCGACCCAGTGACCCAGCGACCTGGTAAGTCGTCGGTTCAGTGTCCGGGTCGGATTTAAAAACATTGGATCTATCATTTATACAAACTCTATCAAATCCACCCTTATTAGAAAAGAAGGATTTCATTTATAAAACAACTCAGAAAGTATTTGGGAAGTATTTGAAAATGATTTGTAGTTAAAATTGTGTGAACAGAAATTCCATCGTGTGAGGTGGTATTTGAAAAAAATTCACAGGTTTTCTTTTTATTAACTTTCGACCTAATTTCTTTTTCTTTTTATTCTTGGAGAACAATAGATACAACTTTCAGTCCCTTTGTCGAAGTAATCTCCTTTGTCTCTTCCGGTGGTGTAAACAGGAATAA
The DNA here is from genome assembly GCF_000695525.1 of Brassica oleracea var. oleracea. Taxonomy (NCBI): domain Eukaryota; kingdom Viridiplantae; phylum Streptophyta; class Magnoliopsida; order Brassicales; family Brassicaceae; genus Brassica; species Brassica oleracea. The sequence continues at coordinate 58,572,659 of NC_027750.1, forward strand.
ACCGGAGATGAAGAAGATGACTGATATGATCATGATTATTAGGAGAATATTGGACTGATTTTGCTGTCTAGGTCGAAGTTTGTGTTGGATTGGATAGTTAATGGTGGTGGTCGTGAAATTGATGAAGGATAAAGGAGAATCTGAGTTGTTTTGCTTTCTGAAAAAAACCCACTTTATATTTGTCCCCAGAATTTTTTTGAAAGAAACAGAAAATTCAAAAAGATGAATCAAGCTTTGTTGTTGTTGGTTTCAAAAATGGAAGCTTTCAGAGAAAAAGAGAGATACAACTACTCTATTTTTTATTCTTATGAAATTTGTTTTGCAGCAGGAAAGAGATAGCGAGAGTGATGAATAAAATAATTAAAGGTTGGACCATTGATGATGACATGAGAAATTCTTCATTCAAGATTTTTTTTCATGTAAGAAGAGTGGGTGTATGATTTTTGTTTCTGTGTCATGCCGTAAGGTCAAAAGAGAGCAAGAGGAGATAAATATGTAAGCTTCAGGGGAAAATACAAATTTTATAGACAGAGATGAAGCCGATGAAATGATCTTCTGTGGTTGTGATAACTTATGGTATACCTAGCTTGTTTTATTTTGTTTTAAAAACATTTTTTAAAAATCTTACAAATCACCAGTCTCTTAGAAAAAGAAAACCAAAATCATACTTTTAAATTCCTACCAAAAACTTCCAAATCCTTATCAAAATCTACAAATTCTATCCAAATTACACTACATCTAAAACTCCCAGAATTTTCTCAAACCCTCAGTCCAATAAGACCCCCTTAAAAAAAAATTTCATCTAGATGCACTTGCTCACATTCAAATTACACTACAAGACACATATAACTTGAGACACACTTTTTTTTGTAAAAAAAACTCTTATAACCCTAAACTAAAGAGAATCTCTCTCCTTTTCTTATTTCATTTTCTTATTTTTCTTATTCTACTTTGTGTATTTATTTACTTTTATCTCAAGTTCTAAAATATATTAAACAAAAATAATTGTCATAATAAACTATATATAAAATTCTCTATCTTTTAAGATCCATTTTCATATATATATATATTATATATATTAATGTGTAAACAAAATGTGGACGTGGACACTAAAGCGTAGATAACAGAATTATAAATTAGTTGTGGACATGAACATCTTAACAGAATTATAAACTAGTTGTGGAGATGGACAATATTCATTCGATTTCATTCATCATCTCGGGAACTAAATTCAATTCTAATCAAAATTATATTCATCCACATCATGACAAAGCGCAAATTCCTTAGATCAGAAATCTCTGACATGCAAGATCTATTACTCTCTGACAAAAGGTAAACGCTTCTTTAATTTTTCTCTCTGCTCATACTCACAATATCATATCTTTCTCATCTTGATTGAAGTTTAACTGCAGATAATTTATCAATTGAGCTGAAGAAGCCAAGTGTTTGTATTGGAGATAACAGAGTCTGTGTCCACGTTTTATGTTATAATTTTAGTAACATGAGTCCATGTCCACGTATTGTTGTATAGTTTTATGGAATCAAAACAGAGAGTTTGTCCACTTATCTACTATAAACACATTAACATCACATATCCACACATTACTCATCATTCATCCACACATCACCCGTCCACAAATCACCCAACTACACATCACTCGTCCACAAATCACCCATCCATAACTGTCCTTTCCATTAAGGGCAAAATTATCCACAATCTGTTGCTGGCCCACAACAAAGTGTGTCACATGTAAGAAGTGTCTCTAGGCGTAATAAAAAGTCAAAAAGTGTCTCTTAGTGTAATCAACTCAACATTTAAACATCATTATTAAAGTATTAAAAGATTGTGAAAACGATTGGACGATGTGAGAGGAATTTTTTTTGAACGCATAAAAAAACAGTGTCAACGTATCTGATCACTGTTTGCCATGATTCTCCCCAGTGGCCCGAGCTGCTTGTTCAAACAAGGGGATTTTTTATATGCATGGCTGATCCGGTCAATTTCGGTAAGAACGCATTTTGTGATATAGAGTATATTTTTTTCACCAAAAGATTTACCAGAGTTTGAAATGTTTTTCGGCTAATGTTAAGAATAGTCGAGTTGCATGTTATCGGATTACCATCATGTTATCGGACTACCATATAAATTATAAGAGCCGAAACTCAAGTTTAGACCTTTCACACAGCTTTGATTTTGCTTCAAAGAAGAATCGAACCCTAGAGGAATGTTTTAACACGTTCCTAAATCTCGTCTACCACTTAACTGCAGCCTTGTAGACATTTTCATTTTTGTTCCCAATATGACTATACTAAAGCTATGTGTTGCTTGCAAATTTTCCAGAGCGGGTTCTCTATATTGAGTATTTCAAACCGGTAGTGACGCTTAATTAATTTTCATATCTAAGGATATAAAACAACTGACAAGCATTTGTGGAAACAACCTCAACAAAAACAGACATGCTGGATTTTTAACGAGGACTAACATCGGTGATTGTTGCTTCATCTAACGAACAAGCAAAAGACATGCTGGTGGGTTCACCCGGTTCCAACCTCTGGGCTAGTGGGTTTGATTGTGGTCCATTCCTAAACAGAAATCCAGGTGGTAGAGGCACATCCAGAGTAATTGAGCTGGTTGTGAGCATTTGGTGAATCCTAGACATTGTTGGACGTTCTGCAGAATTTTCTTGAACACACAACAGCCCAATATGAATGTATCTAATGACTTCATCTCTTTTACTCTCTTCTCTGATAACGGGATCTATGAGTTCATGCAATGATTTGTTCTCCCAAAGTCTCCATACCTATAGAGGTTGTGTAATAAATTTTCAGAACTATCATCACAATTTTATAGAATCGACCAAAGTTTGGGGCTAACGAGTTTATAGCTCACATATGTGACTAAGTTGTTAACTAGACCCTCCATCTGGTAGAAGCTGCTATTCTTTTTTCCGCTAATGATCTCAAGAATCAATACTCCAAAGCTATAAACATCTGATTTTATTGAGAATTGACCATGTGTCACATATTCGGGAGGCATGTAACCACTGCAAACATAAACGTAAATTCTCAGCAATAGGGATTTTGATCGAAATTCACCAGATCCAAAAAAAAGTAGATACTCACAAGGTTCCAACCACTCTTGATGTATTGGCTACATTTTGGTCCATACCAAAGATCTTTGCCATTCCAAAATCAGCAATTTTTGGGTTCATATCCGAGTCTAAGAGAATATTACTTGCTTTGAGGTCACGGTGTATGATTTTGAGCCGTGAATCTTGATGAAGATATAAAATTCCTCTAGTAATCCCACCAATGATGTTGCATCGCATTGTCCAGTCCAGCTGAATTCTCTTCTTAGGGTCTAGATATTCATGCATGCATAATCACATATATATATATTAGCTATGTGCAGGAAGAAAAAACAACAAACAAGAGTATAGTTTAAGTTCAACTGACCAAACAAGAAATAATCAAGGCTTTTGTTTGGAATAAACTCATAGACAAGTAACTTTTCTTCTCCTTGTAGCGAAAATCCCAGAAGTTTAACAAGATTTCTATGCTGAAGCTTTGCAACAACAACTACCTCATTCTTGAACTCTACCTCACCTTGTCTTGATGTTTTAGACAGTCTCTTTACCGCGACTTCAGTTCCATTCATGAGCATACCCTTGTAAATAAAAGAATTAAGGATAACCACCAAGAAGACTATAATCCAATCCATAAAAGATGTACCAGAAAATACAACATTTTGTTACTCGACCACCCACCAGGAGACGCAAATACAACGGGTACACTAATCAGTAAGATTGATGAAGTAATAATTAATGCAAAAACAGCCAATTGAAAAGCAATAGTCATGTTTTTAATCCTCCAAACTATTAACAATATACACCATTTAATCTTCTTAACCACTAAAAATGTTTAAATAATAAAGGGATTTTATTAAATCCGTTGATTCGAGACACAAATAAGGCATCATCATTTCATTGTTTCTCTACGAAAGAAGAAAATGAGGTTACCTTGTAAACCTCACCAAATCCACCTTGACCAAGCTTGTTACTAGCAGAGAAGTTGCTGGTCGCAGCTTCTATTGTCTTTAAATCAAATTGAACAGATTCCGCTATTTTTAAGACCAACATTAAGTTCGTAAAAAAATTTCTTAAGGTTAAAATATCAGTTAAGGATTTAAACAGAAACAAAAAACTCACTTGGAAGATCAATTTTTTGCTTTCTCTTTCTCTTGAAAATAGCAACGACTATGGCTACCAACACTATGAAAAATAAAATAACAATGACTATAGCACTGATAATTCCTCCCGATAAACTTGTATCTGCATAAAGCCACCAATTCACCAAAACCATAATTACACAATACATTAAAAATCAAATCAAGAATGTCTCTGAAAATGTTACCAAAAGGACTTGCCTTTCACAGGCATGTTGGTGACGACAAAAGGTGTCTTTGAAGGCGGCGGTGAAGGCAGTGGTGGTGATGACGGAGGTGGCATTCTAATATGATCAAAAACACCAGAAAACGTATATAATTCCCACCGTAAAAAGCAACTTGGCCGCAACACAATGCCACCTCTCTTCCCATGGTGCAATGTCTTATAGTAGTCAACGCTCTTCTCTAGGCAAAGTTTACAATCCTCCGAAGAAACATCTGGAGTGCATTGCATCAACACCGATATGTTCTTGTAACCCGGCACAGGAGCTATTTCATTTTCATAGTATTTACTAGTAGGAGTAGATAAATTGTTTCTCACCAACGATGTCATCGTACGAGACATTAACTCATCCCATACACTATCAAATTCCTTCAGGTTTTCTTTTTCTATGTCCACGGAATTGTAAAGGACTTTAGATGGCTCCAAGATGAGGACCCCGGAGAAAGGTTTGCGAGAGTAGTGAACAAGGCAAAGAAACTCTTCACCTAACCATGTGAAAGAGTCTGTCTGGTTGGGACATGACTTTAGTAAACTATCTGAGGTGTCCTGGATACATTGGGAGCAAGCTTCTGGTCCAGCACCTGGAGAGCACATCCCCACGGCGTAGACTATGTCCGGGTCTAGGCCCATCCAACCGTAGAAGTTGCCGTCGTGAACCGTGACGTTAGAAGCCAGAGTAACGTTGATGAGACGGCGGTTCATGGCATATGGACTATCCGGTTTGAAGTTTCCAGCAGTTTCATCACATGTTTGTGCAGAAACAGATATAGCACTAAAGATTATGATTAAGAAGCATAGGATTGATACACAGCTCTTCTTTGCCATTTTTATTATCTTTAGATTATTCAGTTCATGCGTGTGTGTCTGTGTTGAAATGTGTGGATATTATAAATTTAAGTCTGAATTGTATACTTGAACGACTTTGCATGCTAGCTAATAATACTAGTTTGAATTATAGTGGGAGACTTGACCCTAAAGTCACCCTTGATGTTAGAGGGTGTTTCCATTTTGTTATAATCAGTGATTTAATTCAATCAGTGACTTTATGACGCTGGTTTTTCCGCAGCACACGGATCTATATACGAAAAATGGTTCTATCTTATTCACATGGACAGCTTTTCGCAGCAGTCATGATCATACCAAGAAATAGCATCTTAACTTGCCTTAGACATTTTTTGCTTCTTTTAGTTGATTCAATTAATGTTTGCGTGCGTGTTCTTATGGTTCTCATTAACAACTCAGACGTTTGAGTTTTCTACTTGAATGGACATGCACATTAATAAGAAACTGAAAACTTTGATAATTTTTGTGGTAGACTTGGACCGTCGAGTTCAACTTTATCGTTAGAGTTCTGGACTAACACTTGTGATCATCAATATTTTAGCGAGGCTACTTTACTAGATACTAAGGGTGTCCGCGCGAAATTGTTTTATTATTGCTAAGAGCATGATTTTTTTTGGATAATGTAATTATGTTGTCGTTTTTATTTGTTAAGATCATTATTTGATGTTTTTAGTGTGTTATGTAGTAGGTGATAAGTTAATATATTTTACGTTTGTTTTTTTTGAATAATGTGTTGTTGTGTGTATAGTAATTGTTAGTAGTCAAATGAGCCTTTAACGTAAACTAATATTGATTTTCAATAACTTTGCATCTACGCATTTGTTGATTCTAAGATTAACAGTTTCATCGTCAAAATTGTATTATATTTTTTTCATATTTTTGAAAATTATAATTTTTAAGATGTTTTTTGCCCTCTCCCCATATTTTAAACTTGACGGAAAAAGACTCACATTTTCTCTTGTTCTTCTTGCCTTCTTCACCTATGAGATTATATGGTATTTGTTGCAGATCGAGTTTATGAGTTTTCAGTTGTTCGGTTGCTTCCCACGGCATTGTAGGCTGTTCCAGTCAATATTGACTGCTCCTCTTTTTTCTTAGATTTCAGCTGATGTTAGGAACTGCATCTCCTTGGTTGGGTCAGAGTTTATTCGTCTTTGATTTTGTATTCCTCGTCGTTGGCTTACCGTCAGTAGTCTCTGCTCATTTTGGTTTTCAAGATCTAGTTTTTGGTGTTCTAACTTCTATGTTCTCTTTCATAGCTCGAGGACGGTTCCATAGTTTTCTGATTTCGCTCCGTCTCCCTTTCCCTCTCTATTCTTGCATCTCTTTGCAGCTTTCATCGCATC
>NC_027750.1:58579351-58579416 GCF_000695525.1 Brassica oleracea var. oleracea
CCTTGGAAGTTTATTTCTGGTCTCAAGTTTAGTCTCTGATTTTTTGGTGGTTGTCTTCCATTCTC
>NC_027750.1:58579468-58595083 GCF_000695525.1 Brassica oleracea var. oleracea
TCTTGGAGCTTTGGTCCCTTCTATCCAGAGCTTTGTGGTTTTTCACTTGCATGCCGTCTTGTATGTTCTTGTTCAGTTTGTGAGGTGTTTCTTACTTTGCAGCTACTGGTTGTGATTCCGGTGTTTTAGGCATATATTTTCCTGCTTTTTGGTGGCTTTGGCCTTTCGATTATTATTCTCCCTTTGACCCGCTTTCTCAGTTTATGCGTTGGTTGTCTAGTTTATTATTCTTAATTTGACTATCTTATGATACTAATAGTGAAATAAATATAATTTGTAAATGAAATAATAAAAATTAGTAAAAATAATAAAATGATGAAAAGTCTTGCTATTTTTAGGTGTGAATAAATTAAATATTTAAAATATATTTATATTATTTTATTTATTTCTTGAATTTTAGAGACCAATAAGTGTGAAAAAGATTAGATAATACACAATTAGAAATTGATGGAGAAAATTGCAATAATTTAAAAGAAGAAGAATTTAAATACAAAAAAAAACATGAGGACACATGTCAACAAACCCCCCCCCCCTTCCACATGTCATAAGAAGAAAAAAAATCCAACTTTATATATATATATTTCTCCAGATTGCAGGTGACCATTATAAAGGTGACCATTATAAACTATATATTCTTAGGATTCGTCAAGTACTTCGTTAGGATTTACTAATGAAAATCAAACAAGATCAAATAACTTAAACCAAGACACGAAAATCATATTAAAATATATATTAATGTCATGGTTTTATAAGTTGATAGTATTTTTAAAAATATATTTGTTAATAAATTTATGTAAATGGGTGAAACCCCTAATTTGATAGGTTAATGTAATAAACTCTCTTTGTATAAGAACAGCTCTTTGTGTTTTTCATTTCCCAAGCCAAGCTATAAGATATTGAGAAAGATGCTTAATCTTTGTTTTAAAATTATAGTGAACTGCCTCTTATCATGGTCTAGAAACGTATTCATTCTAAATGAACTATGGGTAAAAATTAAGGAATATATGAGAAAGTGACATGCGTTTGTGGAAAAAAAAACTTAAACCAAACATAACATGTTGAGTATTCAACGAGGAATAACATCGGTGATAGTAGCTTCATCTACAGAACAAGTAAAAGACTTGCTGTTCCATTGACCCGGTTCCAGTCCCTGGGCTAGTGGATTCGATCTTGGCTCGTTACTGCAAAAAAATCCAGGTGGCAGAGGGAGGGGCAGCGCAATTGAGCTGATTGTAAGCATTTGGTGAATGGTAGACATTGTGGGACGATCTACAGGATTTTCTTGAACACATAACAGCCCAATATGAATATATCTAATGACTTCATCACTTTTACAATTGTCTCTGATGCCAGGATCTACGAGCTCGTGCAATGATTTACTCTCCCAAAGTCTCCAGACCTGTATAAATTATTGTAATATATTTATAACTATGATCAATTTAATTAAGAGAATTAAAAAAATTGAGAGTTATTTAGTTGATAATTGCTAACATATGTGACTAAGTTGTTAACTAGACCCTCCATCTGGTAGAAGCTGCTATTCTTTTTGCCACTAATGATCTCAAGAATCAATACTCCAAAGCTATAGACATCCGATTTAGCCGAGAACTGCCCATTTGCCACATACTCTGGTGGCATATAACCACTGCAAAATACACAAGTTATTAAGCAACAAAAGGGTTCATTAATTGAACTTCAATAGGTCCAAGAAAGTATACACTCACAAGGTTCCGACCACTTTTGATGTATTGGCTACAGTTTGGTTGATTCCAAAGATCCTTGCCATTCCAAAATCAGCGATTTTCGGATTCATATCAGCATCTAAGAGAATGTTACTCGCTTTGAGGTCACGGTGTATGATCTTGAGCCGTGAATCTTGATGAAGATATAGAATCCCTCGAGTAATTTCCCCAATGATGTTGCGTCTAACTGTCCAGTCCAACTGAGTTCTCTTCTTAGAGTCTGCATACTTATACAAAATAAAAATTAGCTAGGTTCAAGGAAGAGAAACAAATGAAACTGAGTTAATAAAAACAGACCGAAGAGGAAATAGTTGAGGCTTTTGTTAGGAACAAACTCATAGACAAGTAACTTCTCGTCTCCTTGTAATGAAAACCCAAGAAGTCTAACAAGATTCCTGTGCTGAAGTTTTGCAACAACAATAACCTCGTTCTTGAACTCTACTTCACCTTGTCCTGATGTTTTAGACAATCTCTTCACCGCAACTTCAGTACCATTCATGAGCATACCCTTTCAAAATAATTACAAATTAAGCAACATATCACTTCACGAATCTTAACAAAAGAACAAAGCTAGATGGACAAAGAGAGTCTATATGTGTATATACCTTGTAAACCTCACCAAATCCTCCTTCACCAAGCTTGTTACGCTCAGAAAAGTTGTTTGTAGCAGCTTCAATTGTGCTTAAATCAAACTGGATCGATTCGGCTTCATTTAAGACAAAAAAAAAAGTTTGTGAAAAAATTCAAGACAAAATTAAATGTTCAAAACATAAATAAACTCACTTGGATTTGGAAGTTCAATTTCTTGCTTTTTCTTTCTTCTCTTTAAAATAACAACGCCTAGAGTAATCAATATTATGGCAACAAGAACAGCAACGACAATCGCCGCAATAACTCCTCCTGAAATTCTTGTATCTGCACAAAATCCGATTCACCAAGAACATAACTACACAAAAAATAAAAATAAAAAAGTTGCTCTATTCTAAAATAGAAACTTGCCTTTCTTGGAAACATGAGAGGGTACTGTGAGAGACGGTTCTTTGGAAACAGGAGATGGTGTAAGAGAGGGCGGCGTTGAAGGCTGTAAGAAAATAAGATCTGAAGCACCAATGAAAGGATACAACTCCCACCGGAAAAAGCAACTTGGTCGCGATATAACTCCACCTTGCCTCCTACGGCAACACGTCTGATAGTCAATAACGTTTGTCCGTAAGCAAACGTCACAATCTTCAGAAGAAACATCTGGTGTGCATTGCATCAACGCTGATATGTTCCTGAAGTCCGGTAATTGAACTACATCGTCTTCGCCAGCATAGTACTTAGACGCATTGTTCCCGGCTGATGAGGAAGAGGAGATATTAGAGATCATACCAAACATTAACTTTGTCCACACGCTATCAAAGTAAGTCTGATTCAGATTGGTATCTGCAGTACTGGCGATCGCTCCGCGTGGCTCCATGCCTAGTAATCCGGAGAAGGAGCGGTTAGTGTAGCGAACAAGGCAAAGGGTTTTGTCACCCGACCATGAGAAAGCGTCTACCTGGTTTTGACAGTTCTGTAGTAAGCCATCAGATGCGGTCTCAATACACTGAGAACAAACATTAGGTTCAGCGCCTGGAGCGCACATCCCCATGGCGTAGACTCGGTCCAGACCAAGCCCGATCGAACTTTGGAAGTAGCCGTCATGAGCCGTGACGTTTGAAGGGAGGGTGGGAAGGATGAGACGACGGTTGTTGTCATAAGTACTGTTGGGTATGAATATTCCAGTAATGTTTTCACAAACTTGTGCAGAAACAGAAATGGAACTGAAGCTTATGACGATGACGAAGAAGAAGAAGAAGAAGAAAAAGAGGACTGTCTCATAGCTCTTTTTTGCCATATTTGTCTTTTAGATAATGTGTGAATGGTTGTATTAGTACTTGAATGACATTAATAGGGGTGGCCGGGTGGGAGCGAATAATAATATAATTTCTGGTATTTGTGATTTGCTTTGCTAATTGAGTTTTCGATTGAATTTGTTTCGAAAAATACGGATATCCGTAAGAATTATGAATCTTCACGGTCATTTCATCCAAATTGTTAAACACAAACAAATCTAGAAAAAAACTTGTTTTAAAAAAATTAATAATATAAAATAAAAGTAATAAGTAGCAAAACTACATGTTTCATAAATTTTTAAAATAAACTAAATTTATTTATAAAACACAAAAGTTAAGAAAATTTTGTTGTTTTATAAAGATTTTATATTCCATTTAGTTTAAAACTTTTATAAGTAATTTTGTAAATAACATTAATATAATTATATGTTAAAATAATAATATATAAAATTATATATTTAGTTGTAGATAAAAAATTATTTGTATAAAAGAGGAGGGGATATACAGCTATTTGTGATTTACTCCGTTTTTAACTTATATTAATTTTTAATATTTTTTTTTGCTCAGAAGACTTACGAATATTCAGATTTTTTGAATCCAAATGAACAATGTATCGAAACAAATCCAACGGATATCCCAAAAATCGAAAGGACTAGTCTTGGCCTTGACTTATGGAATAACATGCATGCCAATTTGTGTGAATCACTAGCATCATTTTCAACGGGGACAAAGTCTCGTACTGTGAATGCATTTATTTCTGACGAGAAACTAACTTCATCATATTTTCCTCGTTTAGTTAGTAAAAGATATATAAGAAGCATGATGGTCTTTCGATTAAATTTATTTTAGAAAGTAGACTTGCTGGCAGAGCATTTAGAAAATCATCACACTTATTAATAAAAAAAATTTCAAAATTTTCCAAAAAGGAAAATTCAAATTTGGAAGTGTTCGAACTTTCACGTACGTTATGTGCTTTTATGTGGACTTTTTTTTAAATAGAACCTCTAAAATATTAATATAATTGATATAGATCCACCAATAAATGCTATCCACTATTTTAAAATATAATATTTTATTTTTATAATAAATATGTTTAAGTTTAATATATTTGGAATCAATTAAGAGATTTTGGTCAACCTGAATAAGGGTAATATTTTAGATTTAATTTTTAAAACTTCAGGAAATTGAAGGATGCAAAAAGAAAAAAGAAATTGAAGGATGCAAGAGAATGTATAATAATGCTATTAATGTAATCGTAAATAAATCCAATCATTTGTCGTCGAATAAATTTTTTTAACAAGTCAAAGAACTTAACATCACATCAGGAAAAATATTTATTAAGCACAATTTATTTAGAAATTAATAAAAGTATGCATTTATGATTGACAAGAAATATGGGTATTATTTTATTTATAAAATTTTATTGGCAAAGAAATCCCAAGTTTTTAGAAGATTAGTGTTGTAGTATTAGACAATAAAACACAAATTCATTATCAAAATGAAAAAATGTCCAAAATTGTAGGAATTATAACCAGTATATTAAAACTCTAGATGGTGACTAAAAGGATGAATGAGAATAGTGAATTTCTTATAATTCATTACAATTTACACCATTTACAAGAAATATTTGTTCCATATGGTTCATTAAAAAACAATAGATTACCATTATTTTTTATCTAATTAGGAAATGAATAGATTTTTCTCTTGTTTTATTTTTTTTCGTTATTTTTTCGTATGTTTTGTATTTTTTTTAATGATAACCGGTTAGATCGGTCATTAGACGAAAATAAGTCAACATCTACGAATTCATATTTCATACTTCTTCAGCCTAGGACCCGTTTACCAAGGACAATAATTTCGTATGTAGATAAAAATCTTGGCTAAGGTTTGTGGGGTTTCAGAAAAGGCACTTCTTGTATCTATTGGTCTACTTCTTCGTGCTTAAAATTTATCTTTCTCGTTGTTCCACAATAACAACACAGTTGTTAAAAGCAATACAACAATTGGTGTGAGGTTTACAGTTGTTAAAAGCAATACACAATTGGTGTGAGGTTTGTGAGAAAAGTCTAAAACATGTTAACCTGATAATTTGAGTTAATTACTATGTTAAGCGGATAACCGGTATACGCTTATAAGAGTAAGACATGATTATCCGATTATAATAGAGGTTTGTAGTAATGTAAACCATTACTGTGTTAAGCTTGAACATAATCTACGTTTCAACGAGGAAGGCCTTAAGCCTAGGCCCATATGCTGGGGCCCATAAGTACGAAACTTTGTCTTGAGGATACATAATGTCTACAAGCATAACTCCCACATCGGAAGCATAACTCTGCAACGTATTACACGCCAACGAGCTTGCAAGGCAACTGAAGGTAAGTACAACAAGAAAATGGATCTATCAAATCAAGAACCTATGTTGATTCAGTTCTGGTATGATCATAAAACAGGAAGATGGAGTCAATATAACAGTAAATTCTCTTCATCCAGGAGCCATTATGACAAGTCTTTGGCGCCACTTCAATAGCTATTTAGCTGGTAACTTCTCTTCTGTTACGCACATGTTGTAAACAAATACATACTTTGGGTTTGCTTATGATCCTCTCTGTCACTGGCTTGATGTAGGAGCTGTTAGTGCACTGGCTAGCTATTTCATAAAGACTATACCGCAGGTATGCTTTTATCAGTTACAACTATTCTAGGAGAGAACTGGTGCTGGTTAAAGATATAGACCGGTCTTGCTTTGGTTTGTTTGGTTATCTAGTTTAATATGTTTAGTACTGGACTTTGTAGGGTGCGGCAACAACTTGCTACTTAGCATTGAGTCCTCAGGTTGCAGGAGTTACAGGAGAATACTTCAGAAACTGCAACATTACTAAACCATCATCATTTGGCCAAGATTCAGAATTGGCCAAGAAGGTTTGGGACTTCAGCACTAAGCTAACAGATTCACATTCAGGAAAAAGTCATTCTTGAAAGTAATTTGTTTCAGATGAATCTTTACTTTGATGGTTTTCATGTGTGATTTCTATTTCAGTCTTTTGACAAAAGGAAATAAAATAACATAACAAACCTTAATCATTTCAACTCTGCAAAATGTGGTTTAGTTCTGGTTCTGACCGGTTTAGTTATTGGCTTTTACCAAAGGATAGAACAATCACTTAATAGAAGATGCAAAATGAAAATATGGTCACCTTTTGTAACATTGCAAAAGATCAAAATTCAAGGCTTGGAGAGAATCTCGACTGCTTCAAAGAAGACTGGTTACAACAAATGATGCTTGCAATTTCAATCTGGTGCTCTAAAAATGGGTCGAAAACTCTTATTTACTAGATGCATTGCTACAAAACTCTTTTGATCACAAACACACATAAAACTTAAGAAAAAACAAGTGATCGACTTAAAACAACACCAAACATGCATTAAGATCTCACAAGATTATGCCTACTGAAGACTCGGTTGATATCTAAATTTTAGAGATTATGGTTAAGAAAACTTTGGCATGCAGACATCTCATATGATACATAATTACATAAATATATTCCAAGATGTAACTAGCGGTCTTCATCGCCGCTAAACCATGATTGAAGAAGCGAATACACGAGCAATGGACCGACAAATGGTGTAAACGGTGGTGGTTTACTGAAGGCAACAATTGGCTCTACTGTTTCCTTAGTTTTCTTCATTGTCTCTCTTTCGCTATTGTTCACGTTCTCAAGTTTCTTGGGTATAATGGTTCTCACTACTTTACCTGCTTCTCAGAAAAAAAAGAAATCACTCTGTTTTATTTTCTTCCTCGTGACAAACTGAAACTGAAGAATTAAGGTACACGAGTTACCGTGTGATCTTGAAACCAAAAATATTGGTTTGAGCTTGTCTATAGGAGCAGGAAAAGGCCGCATAGTATTTGATCTCTCTCTTTCTGAAACATATGAGAAGAGAAAGTCTAATACCTTGAAGAAAATACAAAAGAGAAGACCAAATGAAAAAAAAAGAAACATGCATCACAGAGATTAATGTGCAAGATTAAGATGGTGATTATTACCGGTTTCAACAACTGAGCAAAATGAATTGAAAGTCACAACTCCTCCGGTCGTAAGAGCTTTTTCTTCAGCGATCGAATACTTGTTTTGAGTTTGGAGAATGTTAGTTAGTTGTAAGTTGTAACTAGTAGAGGAAGGTTTGAGAAGGTCCGGGACTCGGGGAAAAAGTTTACACAAATTTTTAGAAAATAACAACATATTTTTCATTATTGCAAATTTACCCCATAATTTCAAACAGATCCTAACATCAGCCCACGTGGCTTCCATGCGGTGTCCCACTGCCGTTGCTGGAACGAACGATTTGGAAATTACATCAAACTTAAAAACTTTCCAAACCTGTTTGAAATTAATTTGTCGATAATATTTCTAAATGATAAAAAGGCAAGAAAATGGTTTGCAACAGATTGTTTTCAATTGGTGAAAATGGTTTCAGAACCAGAAAAATGGCCAGCATTTAAAAATTATCCGGAAGATATCAAACTTATACGTAAAAGTTTCCTCAACTCAGAAATCGTCTATGTACCCCGAACGGAGAATCTACGGGCGGATAGCTTGGCACGTAATGCTAGGAAACAACCGTCTTTCGTCGTTCACATGGATGCGGAGTTACCGTTTTGGTTTGCAGAGTCAATATGAGTCTGTGAGTGTTTTGTCGTTAAAAAAAAAAAGATAAAAAGACAAGAAAGAAGAATCTAGCATGTTAATTTTATATGATTTGAATTGTGTAAGCAAGACTGAAATAAATTTATACGATTAATATTCAAACTAACTTATCAATAATTGTGATCTAATAGTTGAAAATCTGTTTTGAAATGTAGTTTATCGTAAACATTTTACATGAAAATAAAATTCAGTTTTCTACCTATCTGAGCTTCAAATTATTATATTCCTTTGTTTCAAAAATAAAAATGTCCAATTTAGTTTACATTGGACATGTGCAAAAGAAGAAGCTCCACTTTCCCAATTACTAAAGAGGAAGCAATAGGCAACATATATGAGAAAAAGCATACCGAAATGCATATTCATATATGAGAAAAACCATACTAAAGATGCATAATATATGTCCATGACTAGAAACCATTTATTCGCCAAGTTGAACAAGTCAACTGCAAACTCAAAACACACGTTTTCGTACATACATATAAATAAGAAGTGTAGAGGTCTAGATAGGGATCAGTAGATTCAGTACACAAAATACTCACTAGATCACAATACAAACCCTAGTTATATGACTTCATTTTCATTCCTTTACTCCGAACAAGTATCCAAGAGACGAACCTCCACCAGGAACCGACTTAACCTTCGTCGTTGGACGATCCTGAAATTATAATATTCTCTCAACCCACAATTTTTCATATTTGAAAAAGGTACAGAATTTGATTAATTCAGAATATGAAGAAAAATAAAGACTTACTGTGACGAAGTTGCCAGAGTTTTGGCCCTGAGCTCTGTAGTAGTTGTTGTTGTTAGAGATCTTAGGCTTTTGGTCAGATTTTTCGTCGTCGGTGGGATCTATGCCGTATGGTGGTGTAGGCTTTGGGGCAGCCGATGGGAGATTCTTTGGAGTCTCATTGTCTGATCCAAAAAGATAGCCTAGTGAGCTTTGTCCGCCTCCAGAGCTCCCACCTCGGCTCATTATTGGATTGAGAGGCTTGATTAGTGATTTATTTACCTGTTTATCAAACCCTATAGTTACTAGACTTGTTTAGCTTGATCAGGAAAATGCGATATATTGACAAATTCTAGTTTGGGATCAAAAGTAAGATAAGTTTTATTGAGGGTGAAGCAAGCGTAGATTCCGTACGTGATACTTAAATGTGTTTGATAGCTCCATAAGACATTTTTAACAACAACAAAAATATTCAGATTTACGAGGGAAAAAAAAATTCCAAAACGACTTCATAATTAATTTAGAAAAAAAAAGAAATCAAAATGCTTTGCGATTTCTAGACTTTAACATATTACTCCGTCTGTTTTGATTTTACTTATCGTTTTAGATTTTGACACACAGATTGAAAAAATATTTAATTTTGCATATTTTAAAAATTAATGTATCATTACAATAAACCTAAACAGATTTCAACTAATAGAAAAATAAATTAGAATATAAAACCAATAAATTATGCATTGAAGTTATAAACCAATATTTATTTTGAAACAAAATTTTTATCCTGACAACTAAATTGAAACCGAAAGAGTAATAGTTTTGTATTTTAGACTATATCACTGGTTTCTTAAACATGAAACCCGAAGGTTTATGTTAAAAGAACAACAAAATGGTAAAGTCAAGGAATAAACAAGATTGAAGAAGAATTACGAACTTAACTGATGGCATTTTACATAGTGTCTGGGCCAGGTGATATACTATCAATCCACTATGAATCTCGGATGCAAAATTACATAGTTTTAATATTATTGTTACAGACAAAAATCATTGTTACATAGAATATCAAATAACTAATCATAGTAAAATACTAAAATATCAACGAAAAAAGTTTAGGGGATGATTGGTAAGTGCTGTAGCTTTATATTTTTTGCTGTAGAATTTAATCTGTAGATTTATTTGCTGTAGCTTTCTTTGCTGTAGATTTCTAAAGCACTAATTTTTGCTCTGGAAATAAAGTTCTCTACAGCCATATTTTGATTTTGCAGAGATTTTTTTGCTGTGAGTTTTTAAAGGAAAGCAAAGCTCGATTGGTTGACATATATAGCTCTAGACTAAATTTTGGCTGTCCAGAGCATCTACAGCCCCAACCAATCATCCCCTAAATATCGATGTTCTGTCTTATCTACAAATCGGGGATGCAAACGAATTATAAGAGCATCTGTAGATGTAAGGTTCTCAATTCAGAATCTTTCACTAAAACTACGATAATATAAATAAATATCTCAAATGATGAAATACTCATTCAAAATATTTCAAAATAATTTTTTTTGAGATACTTTTGAATGAATATACTTTGAAATAATTTTAGATTAAATGAATATATATACTTTGAAATATTTTTTGATGAATATTTCAATCCTCAAGGCACATGCATTTCAGAGTCTTAGTTGAGTTGTAATGTTTATGACAAAAAGGCACATGCATTTATTTTATTTTAAATTTTGATAGAAGCTGTAAATTAAAAATCCTTAGTTAGAAATGTTTTTAAATAACAGAATACTTTTTTTCTAGAAACAACAGAATAAAAACTTCCACTTAGTATTAGTAAAACTTTATAATAGCTGGATATCAACTCGGTTAAACCCATGGTTCTAAAATCGGTCTAACCGGAGCCTAGACTTCCACCTATGCGGCAAATCGGTCTTAGCCGAAACAATTTTTTTAAATCTGATTTATACGATTTAAAGCGGTTTAAACCTTTTTAAACCAATTTAAACCGTTTCAAATCTGTTTAAATTTGTTAAATTAAGTAATCATGGTAGCAAAAATCCATAAATTTATCTAATTCTTTTTGCTTTATATATTTAATTTTGATAATTTATCAAAATAATTTTATAATTAAATCGAATAACAAAAATATCTTATATAAATGTAATATATATATATATATATATATATAATAAATCAATAATTTGTTAACGCCTAGATCCGTTTAAGCTTCATATAATCCATCTAATCGATAATCTTCCGTAGAGCGTTTACTTTATCGCCTACCGATTTCTTGAATATCGGTTAAAACTGACACTCTCATTAGTTTATTCATGATAAAATTGGTCATCCTTTAAATCAACAGAACCATGTGGGTTGGGTCGATGTTTTTTTTAATTTTTTTGATTTTCATCTCATTCTTTTATCATTTAGTGAAAGGATGGATTAAAAATATCAAGGATCTTAAAATAGTGGGGTTAAATCGAATAGTGTGATTGCAACTTACAAGATATGATATTGCCTTCTCTAAATGGGAAAATAATAACCAAAGAAAAATTACTAAATATATATGTACTAAACCATCATTTCCTAATAGGACCTTCATTGTCTCTATATTGATGATTGTGTTTGGAATTATTCTAAGTTTGTCTTTATAAAAAACCAAAGTTTTATTTGTAATTGATGGTTTTATATAACCTGCGTACATGTGATGAATACAAATAAAATTTTAAAATAACGAAAAGAAAACTAAAAACCTATTATGTAGAATGGTAAATAAAAAAATAAATATATTTGGCAAACTGAACTATATTTCAGACAGTTTTTAACCGCTTTAAAAAAATTCTTGTTCAAATATCCATTTCAAACATTTTTTCAAAAAAAAAAAAAAAAAATATCTATTTCAAACAGCTATTTCATACGCATATTCCATGTTTGATAATTGAAAGCGTTTTGCACCCAACTAGTTTCAACCCGTCTTTAAATATGATTTACAGGTGATATACCATGGATTTGACTCACTTTCACCAATAGTCTATAGTTGTTTTTACTACTAATTATTATATTATAGAATCTATTTATTATATTTATAAGATCAGAAGTGATTTGGAGATAAATGATGATTTTATAGCATTTTGGAGATATTTGAAGTAAGCACCCGAGATGACCATCAAGCTCGACCATCGGTCGATATTAAGGAACGAATATAGATCGATGTTCACATCAGAACAACGATCGACAGCGAAGTGCGCAGAAAGCCCGTTTGGTCACATCCGACTTGAAGCCCAAGTCTTCACCAATTTACAAAATTATCCCTGACGAGTTTTAACCTAATTATATAAGCTTTGCCACCATGTTAGAGGCAAAGTGTGCTTTCTTGTGTTTCTTGTTTTACTATTATCAACAAAAAGTTTTTAGGATTTTGATAGATTGGAGAGAAGATCCAAAGTTATATTTGTGATTGGAACTCCATTGATATCTATTTACTATTCTAATGAAGTTTTCTTACTTAATTACTGTTATGAATTGCTTGGTCATGTCTGAATAGTTTCATTGTTAGATTTTAGGGTTTAAATAGGTTATGAAGGATTAGCCCCAACTATAGATTGCTGAATTGTGATAATAATCATT
The DNA here is from genome assembly GCF_000695525.1 of Brassica oleracea var. oleracea. Lineage (NCBI taxonomy): Eukaryota > Viridiplantae > Streptophyta > Magnoliopsida > Brassicales > Brassicaceae > Brassica > Brassica oleracea. Next base: position 58,592,136 of record NC_027750.1, read on the forward strand.
TGGATTATCATTAATGCATGATTCTAGATTAGCTACCTAGAACTTTCCCTAGGATTGTTAGATAAAAGTGATAGCTTCATTCTCATCCTGAAACCATTTTGATTGAGCAAAGATTCTTGCTAGAGTAAGGCGAGAGCTGATCTTGTGAGCTTAGTGAGCATCATTCAATCAGCGCATAAAGCTTAACTAGAAGCGCGTCGATCGATATCCATACTGGATAATCGATCAACGGAGTGAAAGGTGCATCGATCGATATCCCTATAGTATAATCGATCGACACGTGCTATTGATCGAACACTCTTGTTTGGGTCATTAGATCTAGTTAATAGACAAGTCTAGAAACGCGAGAGCTGATTGACTTGTTGTTTAGTAGTTGAACTCTACATTATCATGCATGCAACTCATTAGGCATCTGTAGGATTATAATTCCAAGTTTCCTGAATAAAAAGCTTAAGTCTAGATATTTCCTTTTAAGCACCAAAACCTCAACCAATCAATCGAGCAATTACTAGCTCAACAAAACTGCAATTTTACATTTAAATCATTAAACCATCCTACTTAACAAATCTCATTTGATTTATTAGGTTCCCTAGCTCCTTGTGGATTCGATCCCTAAGTACTGCAATTGAACATCTTATTTGAGAGAGTAAACGCACACGGCTCAGTCGCTAGCCAAGCTCGGTCGCTACGTAGCGACCGAGCACACACACGGTCGATACGCTGCGCACATGGTCGATATGCTGCGTAGCGACCGAACTCTCCCTAAACGTCGATACGACACGAATCCATGCATTCTCGTCTACTCTTTAAATGCTATCTCCCGTGAGCCACGGCTAAACCATTCTTTGTTTCTCATCACTCGAAGTCATCAGTCAAACTTTACGATAAAAACCGCGGAAAGTTTGTTTTTATCGAAGAAACCGTAATAAACGTTTCGAGTCAATGACGGCCCAAAGAGACCTAAAACGTAGCTCGAAGCCCACTTACGATTCCTTAACCGAAGACCCATAAGCCTTATGACGGTTTATGCTTGGTTCGTAAGGCAAGATAAATGTCAAGTTTCCACGGATAAATGTAAAGTTTCCAAAGATAATCACGAAAATCGGGAAAATTAGAGTATCTCCATTTTTGAGCTATGACGGCTTAAGGGCGGAAGGGGAAAGACGCAAACCGATCTAGGAGCAAGTATATAAGGAGTCCTAGGCGAGAGGCAAAGGAGGAGTGACAGAAAAACTTAGCACTTAGAGCAATTTAGGCAATTTTCCATTTTTGTTATTCGACCTGCGACCCAATTAGGTTTAGCAGCTTTAGGGTTTTAGAACTAGGAATCTTGCCGATAGCTCTCGCAGCCCAGGCTCTTACCTTGTTGTAACGCTCAAACACGAATTCAGAATAAGATCTACTTTGCTCTCTTTTCGATTTCTTATATTTTATCGTCTTTATTTCGTATTCTGATTGTTTGGCGTGTGGTATTATCAGATATCTGGGACCTCTGGGAAACTAGGGTTCTCCTACTTTCCTTATTTAAACGGAAATCGACAGTGTGAATTTCGGTTCACACACTCACCAGATCCTACAAGTTTGGAGCGTTCAATCCGCAAAGAAGCGTGCTCCTCATCGATCGATAACAACGCTTGTTTGTCGCTCGATTTTCGTCAACCACCGTTGATCCAGGCACTAGTCCCGTCGACCGATAGTCGCTCACCACCGTCGACCGAAGACACTCATCTCCCATCGACCAACATCTTCCATCCGAGATCGATCGATACTTCAGTCCAAACATCGATCGATACTGAGCCGCGAGACATGGTTGCGAATTTGATTCTTGTACGTGATGAGAGAGGAGACCTGCATGACCAGGAGGGTCATCTACGTAATGCAGGAGGTCAGAGGATAGATGCTCAGGGGGCTGCAATCCCTGAGTCTGATACTGATGCTACAGGCGCTACTCTACATGTAGATGAGGCCGCTTGACCGAGAACATTGGCTGACTACAACCGTCTAGATCAGTTCTACAGCAACAGATCAGTCATTCGACCTCCAACTATTCAGTGGGATTTTGAGTTGAAGCTGCTGTACTATACACTCGTGGGACAGACACCCTACTATGGATTATCTCACGAGCATCCTATGGACCATCTGGAGAGGTTCGAGGATCTTATATCTGCTATTAATGTCGAGGGGGTCTCTGAAGACTACCTCCTATGTAAGCTCTTCAAGTACTCACTTGTAGGAGATGCTTCGCATTGGCTTAAGAAGCTACCACCAGGATCTCTAACATCCTGGAGCGACATCAAGAATGCATTCTTATGCAACTTCTTTGATGAAGCGCATGCTAAAGACTCGAGGAGCAAGATTGCTACATTCACTCAGGAGCCTGCATAATCATTTAGAAGCTCCAGGATCAGATTCAAGTATTACCAGAGAGACTGCTCAGTACTTTCTACAGAGGCATCGCGGTTCAGTACCAGATGGCTCTTGATGCTTCCAGCAATGGGAACTTCAACACCAGGAATCCAGAGGAGGCAGTGAAGGTCATTGAAAACCTAGCATCTAGCAGCAGCACCAAGAACACTGACTTTGAGAGGAAGAGATCTGCCACCATCCTTGGGAATGGTCAGATGGATGAAGTGAAAGCAAAGCTGGGCAGTGTTCACAAGCTTTTCAGGAAGCAGGTCTGCTTGGTTGAAGATGCATAGGCTGTAGACACAGAGGATAGAGCAGAGGAAGCAGATGTGAACTTCATCACTGGAACTGGATTCCAAGGTTCTGGAAACCAGGGTGGAAATAGGGGCAATTTCAACCAGAGTTCGCAGCACCAGAAATCCTACAACAGCAACAACAACAACAACTACAGCAACAACAAGGGTTATGGAAGCTCCTACTACCAGAAGCCACCACCGCCAACTCAAGAGAGCAAGATTGAGGAGATGCTTGATAGAGTTCTT
>NC_027750.1:58595178-58624408 GCF_000695525.1 Brassica oleracea var. oleracea
GCAGGTTGTTCAGACAGGAGAAGCTGTTAAGAGACATGGAGCCATGACAAGAGGGGTAGAAGATGATGTGATGAAGCACCACGTGAATGCCATCATTGGGGATGATTTCTGGCAAGTGTCGAAGGAAGACAAGCTGCAAGAAGGAAATTTCGAAGTAGAAAGTCTGATGAGTTTCGGCGGATCACATTGGTGTCGATCGACGCCAAGCCATGAACATCGGTCAACAGAGGTCATCCAAAATCAGTCGACATCCTGTCTTGGACATTGATCGACAACACCTACGGAATCAACCGCATCTTGCAATGCCGTGAGGATCATGACTCACGAGGAGTTCGCAGCAAAACACCCACATCCGCCCAGCCCTGTCTACGTAAACATCGATCGACATTCTGACCCCGTCATTGATCGACATCAAGAGACTCCCATCGATAGACAACCTCCAACACCTATCGATCGACGAGCACCTCTTACGTACCGAGTGTAGATGCCAAAGATAGATGTTGAATGTTTTAATGCACTCAGGCCCAAACCCAAGCCTTCAGCAAACCCACCAGAGACCGTCAGGACACCTTTGGATGATGGAGCAGATCCTATGGAAGTTGATAAGGTTCCTACGGGAAGAACCCTAAGAAGAAGAAAGGAAAAAGTGGCGAAACATCTAAAGAGGGGGGCTAATGAAAAGGAAAAGGAAAGTTTCCAAAAAAGAGGCTTCAGGATTCCTCTATATAAGCCATTCGATGAAGCTTATTTTACCCACAGATTGTGGTCAGAGGAACTAGAGAGACAGAAAAAGACATTAGGAGAATGTTCTGTGAAGCTAGAGAACAGATGAGGAAAAGGATTACATTGAAGAAGAAGAGTGATCATGGGCAATTTGCAATACCTTGCACGGTAAAGGGTATTGAGTTCCCACAGGCCTTGTGCGACACATGAGCATCAGTCAGCATCCTACCTAGGGTTATGGCAGATCATCTGGGTCTGCAGGTGGAGCCTTCCAAGGAATTATTCACTTTTGTGGATTGTTCTCAGAGAAATTCAGGAGGGATTGTGACCTAGAGGTGCAGATTGGTAATACCCTAGTTCTAGTTGATTTTCATGTCTTGGATATCAAGCTGAACTATAACTCTTCTCTATTACTTGGGAGAGCCTTCTTGTCAACAGTGGGAGCAGTGTGCAACTTTCAAACCAACCAGTTGTGCCTAACACTCATAGATCCTCATATCCAGTACAAACCTATTCCAGTCAAGAAGCCACAGATGACCTCCAGAAGAATCAATGATCCAGGAATCATTGCAGCATGCCACTGTTGAGCCGAATACGAGACAGAATACTCGGCGTCGATCGAAACTCACACTGCAACATCGATCGACAGTGCCCATCAAAAATAGACAGATGCAGTAGGAGAAGAATCGGTCGATAGTAGTCAAGGAGAATGGGAAAACGATTACTACAATCCCACTATGGCAACACACAACATGCATACAAAGGAGTATGATGAAGATCATGAGGAAGAACGAGCTCCATCATTCCTTTTGGAAAGAGAAGTCGCTGTTAGGGGTGTTCAATCCGGATATCGGTTCGGTTTCGGTTAAGTTTTTTTGGTTTTTCGGTATTTCGGTTAGTAAAATATAACTACCATTCTAAATCCATATTTACTTCGGTTCGGTTCGGTTTATATACCGTCGGTTTTCGGTTTATTCGGTTTTATACCAAAAAACATAATTCTTTATTTTGGGATCATATTATATGAATTTTAGAGTCTTGTTGTCAACACATTCATTTATTAAAAAATATTATAAGTTTAAATAAAAGAACAAAAATAAAAAATGTTTCTATCATCTAATAAAATAATAACTATTTTTTTACTGTAGAAAATATGGTAATAGTTATTAGCAAAAAAATTAACTTATGATTTTCATACGCTGTTATAAAATATATGCATATTTACATGTTTATATTTTTTGATCGGTTTTATTCGGTTTATTCGGTTTTATCGGTTATATACCGAACCATATTCAAATCCTACGGTTTTTTAAAAATCATATCCATTCGGTTTGTATGGTATATACCAAATCCAAACCATATTATCTATTTCGGTTTGGTTCGGTTCGGTACGGTTCAGTTTTGCCATATTGAACAGCCCTAGTCGCCGACGATCGACAGGAACGGTTCAACATCGATCGACACTCAACTTCATCAACCAAACCGCCTTCAAGCATCGACCGACATCGCCTACTACCCATCGATCGACACTAACGTCAACACTACCCGAGACGAAGATTACTCAATTGGAAGTTGGGCTGATGATCGCCATCACGAGAGCTACGCAGTTGAGACATCATATCGTGATAAAGGAGCTGATGAACTTCATGAGGGTTTCACATATGAGGAACTTCTCAACATGCAAAGACGCGATGAAACATATCGGAAACGAGCCGAATCTGCTTGGGAAAGAACACATTTCAGCCATCCGACCGACAGAGCGATTCCTCCATTGATCGACATCAATCCTTCAATATCGATCGACATCAACCATACAACATCGATCGACATCCGTCCAAACCGGTTCAACTAATGAATGGTAGGCTTTGCCCTTCTATTAATCTATTTAATAGAACGGCGCACCAAAAACCACTGTAAGCGAAAAAGATAAATTTGATAACCAGTATCTAACTCCAGACAAATTTGGTATTTTCAGGGACCCAAATGGCTACGCAAAAGCAATAGATGGACGTACTCTGCATGTATCTCGAGAGGATATTGCAGACATCCTTCGGATGGCTAATGGAGCAGATAACCTCTTCGTGCAACAACACAACTTTCCATAACACCAGCAGAAAGTTACAAAGGAGCTCTATGACACAGCTGGTGACATAGATAAACGCTTCCAACAAAGGTCTCGGCATCCTACTCGACCATCGATTGACGTTGACGTCTCAACATCGGTCGACAGACGTCCTGAATTTGGCAGAAGAGCCTTTGATCTTTTTGGTACTAGGAAATTCTATTAGGAAGAGAAGGATGCGTATGGAATCTACAAAGATGCTCAGGGATATGCCAGAGATGTAGATAGACACACCATTCGTGTTCACAACAAAGATATCAGAAGACTTGTGGAAAGAGCTTCGAGAGATGACCCAAACTACATTTGTCTTCTAGAACATGCTAGCTCATTCACTCAATCCAAGCTAGTACCAGAGATCTACACCAAGGACGAGATCAATGAGATGTTCTATGGAGTTTGCGGAGAACAAAAGAAGAACAAAGAAGACTTCCAGATGAAGCTTGATGGAGTCTACTATCCATTGAATGATAGTATCAGTTGAATAACTACTTGAATGGAAGAGATGAGGCAAGACATAGCCAGAATTCAGCGTGCGACCGACGTTTCTCGCCCTACGTCGATCGACAAACGTCGACAAGCATCGATCGACAGTCACTTACCAGCATCGATCGACAACCGCTTACCAGCATCGGTCGACGACAATCCACCACACTCACATACGATGAAGTCTCAACCAGATTTTCACACCAAGGAAGAGATAGATCAGTCGGTTAAAGGGATCTACAGAGCTCTGGAAACTACAGAAGAGAGGCTTGATAGGAGATGTGATGACATTTATTTCCCAATGGACCTCACCATTAGTGCTTTGACTTCCAAGATAGAAGCTATTCAAGGGGAATTAGTGGAGATTCAGAGTTATATTGCCTGTCGACCAGAAGCATCAGCATCGATCGACAGACGCAACAATAAATCGACCTACTTTCACAGACAGACATCGGTCGACGAAGCTTCAAACCGAGGCAGGCTAGTACAAAAAGTGACATCAGATATGTCTGATACACACAACCGTGGAGAGGAGATCTCAGCTGACACATACGCCACAGTTATGAGACATCATTTCAATCTTGAGAGTCTTGGAGATAGATTGCAGAAGATAGAAGATGCAACTACAATAGTGAAGGACAAATGACGCAGCGGAGATAAAGCAATGCGAGACTTCACTGGTACATGGTTCTACAAGCGGAAAGAAGAGATGGAGACTTGTTTCCCAACAAGTGCAAACTTTCAACATCACTAGCCCAAATTACCTCCAAAGTCAAGCTAAATGACTATAACAAAGCGCTGAGTGGGAGGCAACCCACTATTAGGTAATATTTACTATTTATGTTAGTTTTTAATTATTGCAGGTCATTATATATATATATATATAAAAGAGATCCGAGTAGACGATTGCCGTGAGTATCGATCGACGGGACACTGTCGACATCGATCGACAGAGCATCACCTGCCGAGACCAATATCAACATCCTTACATCGGTCGACAATCTTTCTGGTCTGGTATATCGTTATAACTTGTTACATTAAGTACTTATGATTTAATTATCACCATAACTCTGACTGAGTTTACACTGGGGACAGTGTAGTTTAAGTCTGGGGGAGGTTTACTGATATTAGTTTATTCATGAATTTTAGAAATATTTTCATACATAAAGTTTTTATTGAGTCAAGAATGGGATAATTAACTTATTAGATTTTTGCTTGTTATCTAACCACTCTTTAGCACCATTCTAGACTTATTGATTGCAGATAGTACTAAAGATACTAAAGTTGATCGACCTGTCAATTATGTTACACTTCCTGAGATTGTTTGATGGAACCAAAGCTGACATCCAACACTAAAACTTGACACAACTGCTGGTCTTGGTGTTTGGTATACATGAGATCGGATTCTTCAAACAAGTCTGGAAGGTAATGCCTTGTGTAGATAGATTTATCACCATCTTTCTCTCTCTATTTTTGAAATATATATATTTAAAAAAAATTATATATATATATATATATACACATATCTATTAGAGATTCATTAGGGAGAGATTCGAACAGGACTTGGTGGCTACAACCATTAAGGCTTGCTTCATAAGAATTCTATAGGTAAAGGATTAGAACAGGACTTGGTGGTTACAACCATTAAGGCTTGCTTTACAAATAATCCTATGATATAGGTAAAAAATAAGTGAACAGGACTTGGTGGCAACCATCATTAAGGCTTGATTCATAGAAGCATGTCCAATCTTGGTCAATGATCTTGCAAATATAAGCAGACTTTGACTAAGAGAGAAAATTAGTAGAGAGAGAGGATATGAACTAATGTTTACCTGCAGGTCTAGATACTTGTTTGAAATTCCTTGCATCCTGTGATCGATACTCCCAAGGTAAAATTTGCACTTTTATTTATGCTAAAAATGAGGTTGGTAGAGGGAAATGTCAGACAAGATTTGCTAAGTTGTTAGCTAGGTGAATTTGGTTTCTAAGCTAGGATATGGTATAATGTGCTTTTGTGATTAGGACTTCTTAGATGTGGATTGCAATATTGTAAAGGTGATGATTCTGAGTTTAAAATTGTGTGAGTCCCTGCTGTTTTCAAACTTCTTTCAGAGAGACTGTCTGTTTGTTTTGCTTGAGGACAAGCAAAAGGGTAAGTCTGGGGGAATTGATAGACCATGGATTTGATCCACTTTCACCCATGGTTTATAGGTGTTTTTACTACTAATTATTATATTATAGAGTCTATTTATTATATTTATAATATCAGGAGTGATTTGGAGATAATTGATGATTTTCTAGCATTTTGGAGATATTTGAAGCAAGCACCCGAGATGACCATCGAGCTCGACCATCGGTCGATATTGAGGAACGAATATCGATCGATGTTCACATCAGAACATCGATAGACAGCGAAGCACGCAGAAAGCATGTTTGGTCATAGCCGACTTGAAGCCCAATTCTTCACCAATTTACAAGATTACTCCTGACGAGTTTTAACCTAATTATATAAGCTTTGCCACCATGTTAGAGGCAAAGTGTGATTTCTTGTGTTTTTTGTTTTACTATTATCAACAAAAGGTTTTTAGGATTTTGATAGATCGGAGAGAAGATCCAAAGTTATATTTGTGATTGGAACTCCATTGATATCTATTTACTATTCTAACGAAGTTTTCTTACCTAATTGTTGTTATGAATTGTATGGCCATGTCTGAGTAGTTTCATTGTTAGATTTTAGGGTTTAAATAGGTTATGAGTGATTAGTCCCAACTATAGATTGCTGAGTTGTGATAATAATCATTAGGATTATCATTAATGCCTGATTCTAGATTAGCTACCTAGAACTTGCCCTAGGATTGTTAGATAAAAGCGATAGCTTCATTCTCATCCTGAAACCATTCTAATTGAGCTAAGATTCTTGCAAGAGTAAGGCGAGAGCTGATCTAGTGAGCTTAGTGAGCATCATTCAACCCGCGCATAAAGCTTAACTAGAAGCGCGTCGATCGATATCCATACTGGATAATCGATCGACAGAGTGAAAGATGTATCGATCGATGTCCCTATAGGATAATCGATCGACACTTGCTAATCGAATACTCTTGTTTGGGTCATTAGATCTAGTTAATAGATAAATCCATAAATGTGAGAGCTGATTGACTTGTTGTTTAGTAGTTGACCTCTACATTATCATGCATGCAACTCATTAGGCATCTGTAGGATTATAATTCCAAGTTTCCTGAATAAAAACCCTAAGACTAGCTATTTCCTTTTAAGCACTAAAACCTCAACCAATCAATCGAGCAATTACTTGGTCAACTAAACTGCAATTTTACATTTTAATCATTAAACCATCCTACTTAACAAATCCCATTAGATTTATTAGGTTCCTTAGCTCCTTGTGGATTCGATTCCTAAGTATTGCAATTGAACCTCTTATTTGAGAGAGTAAATTCACTCTTTAGGATAATTTGAGTGATATCAATAGACATATTTAAAATAACCGAAATAATTCAATTTCAAATTTTATATTTTAATATCCCCCTGTTGTTAAAAAAATAAAATAAAAAAATCACCCAACTTTAGACGGCTACACACCCTATTCGGGAACGCGCTAGGCGCTAGTCGGGCGGTCGGATTGGGCCTAGCGCCTAAAGAGAAAATCGGGGATTAATCGAAAATTATGCGGGGCGGAATTTTTAGACTGTTTACTATGTTATAAAACATGTTAATCTTTAATTGTGTATAACATTAATACATTTTCATATTTAAAATTGTATAAAACACACAAATAGAATATATAAACTTAATATAGTGTAATTTTCATCAAAATTATGAATATAAATGATATTTATAAATTTTTAGATCAAATAAATAAATAAAAATATTATTAAAATAAAAAAAAATAAAAAATAAAAAATAAAAATAGATTAGGCGGCCGCTTAGGCGGTTAGGCGATCATTTAGGCAGTCTAGACGGAGAAAATCGGATATCTGATTTTTTAATCGATTTGGCATAAATCAGGATAAAAGAGTGACGCGTAGCGCGCAGACAACGCATTAATCTAAAAGCAACTAAAAACCGTCCGCATAAAATTGTTTGGTAATAATTTCCAAAACATATATTAAAAGCATATGATGGAACCGTACAAATGAATTTAAGTTTTGTCCACTACGATTAGCTGGGTTGGAAGGGCGCTAGTAGGACATCCATCTATAGCAATGAGCCACTCCCACCATTTGTATTATTAATATATAAGTTGAACTTAACACTTAACGTAATTTCTAGGTAGATATCCTTAATCCACCTAATTAGTCTTTATTAAAGCCACTTTAACCACCTAATTGCTCTATATTTAAAATCAAGAGTCAAGCCATATATCATGTCACATCTACGGAAAAATGTCACATGTTTAGATTCTTTTAAATGCATATAAGATATTTTACATATAAAACATATATTTTTAGTTGATTTATTTAAAATCATATTGGAGATGAACAGAATAAAAAATGACATCATTTAAAATGATTAATTACATAAATTAAATGGGAGAAAACAAACTATTTTTTGTTTTTAGCGAAATAAACCAAATTATTTGATAATTCCTCCATTTCACTTTAACAGGTGTTTTAAGATTTTTTTTTAAATTTAGTTTAAGTGATGTCTGCACAAAAAAAAATTCAAAAACTACCGGTATATTTAACAAATCAAAAACTACTTGTTTATCTCGTTTGTATAAAAATAACAATAACTACCGGTGATTCAACAAATAAAAAGTTATACTGCGGAAAACAAATGGTTATAAACATCAAATTACATTAACTAATTACATAAAATTTTGATGTTAATTACAGTATAATTTTTGATTAGTTGAATTACCGGCAGTTATTATTGTTTTAATACAAACGAGATTGTTTGTATTAAAACTAGCAAGTTTTTAGTCGGGATGTAAAATTTTTAAAAGTCTATTATTTTAAAACAGAGAGAGTATGTTAAATTTAAATTATTCCATAAAATTATTGACACAAATGGAAATAAATACGTTTCCACAGTACATTTTAAGCTCTCTTAAATATAAAAAAAATATTACTGAAAACGTGTTCCATCTCTACGTGATATTTGAGAGAAGAAAAAAGACTAACTAAAATGCTGACATGCCAATTTTTGATGTGGCAAATATAAGCCCGACCAATGCTTATTTAAATTCCAACAGTGCCGAGAGAAGAATAGATAATTAGGGTTTAACAACTGTTTAGAGTTTCTGTTTTACAAGATCAACATGACATTGTATTTTGATGTCTTAAAGAATAAAAAATCTGCTAATGGATGTGAAGAAATACTTCCACCTGATTGTAGAGAATCGTTTTGCCTTTAGTTTATTTTTCATATGCAAAGCGGAGAAACAAAGATGATTAAAGAAAAACCAATTAACAGAAGAAAATCGCAAAGTGATCGAGCTTTTGATCAATTAACCAGAAACGATTGAGAATAGTTACAGATACATCATCTCTAGTATCCAAGTCACACGATCACCAATGTATGTAACACAATATATAAGAACTCTTCTTATTAATCTCTTGAGGAAACTCTCTCAAAACCTCAAGCTCTCAACTCTCACACCTAGATCATCTCATGATCTCTCATATATATATATCTCTATATTTCCTAAACTCATTAGGACTTATTAATTATAAGTTTCCTAAACTCTTATAGATAAACCTAACACAAATAGGAAACTTATAACTTAAGCATTCTTCAAGCTTACCCAACATTCTCCCTCTTAAGCTTGAAACCTTCTTGTGACAACTCTTGCATTCCAATGAAGTCTCTCATCTCTTTGAACTTGATCCTTCCTAGTGCCTTGGTAAGAATATCCGCCTTTTGCTCAGTACCAGGTACATGCTCAACTTCTATGAGCTCTCTTTCAACACATTCTCTTATAAAATGGTACCTAGAGTGTATGTGTTTACTTCTCCCATGGAAGACTGGATTCCTTGTCAAGGCAATGGCGGACTGATTGTCGATCCTGATGGTGATCTTCTCTCTTTCTCGACCCGTGACCTCGCTTAGCAAATCCCTCAACCAGATCGCCTGTCTTGCAGCTTCTGTCCCGGCCATAAACTCGGCTTCACAACTTGATAGTGCAACGGTGTCTTGCTTCTGTGAACACCAGGTTATAAGACTCTCTCCTAAGTAAAAGATGTGTCCGGTTGTGCTTCTTCCATCGTCAGGATCAACGTTGTAGCTGCTGTCACTATACCCAAGCAATCTTGGTATCTTTGTACATCTCTCAAAGACCAGGCCGTAGCTTGCGCTTCCTTGTAGATAACGCAAGCATTGCTTCAACGCAACACCATGAGACTCCCTTGGACTATGCATGTAACGGCTCAATACACCCACACCAAAAGATAGGTCGGGCCTTGTGTGTAGTAAGTATCGTAAACATCCGATACTCCTTCTGTAGTCTGTCGCATCTATCTCCCTCTCTTCCTCTGCTTTCGACAGAACGAGGCCGAGCTCCATAGGAGCTTGAACCGGATTACATTTTGCCATTCCCGCATTCTCAAGTATCTTCTTAGCATATCGGCTCTGATTGAGTGTAATCCCTTGATCATATTGAACTACTTCCATTCCAAGATAATAGGTCTAATTTCATTTCCCCCAATGATTGTCTCTAAAGCTCAATTGAATATGATAGAGCATAAATCGAAGATGCAGATCAAAGTGGGTACGGGAATTTTGGTTACTGAACCAGGGGTTTGCACACAGGTTTCTTTGATGGTACAGTCAGTTGATTTGAAGAATGATTTTATAATTTTAGAACCTAGCAGTGTCGATATCATCCTTTGTGTTCAATGGCTTCGAATCTTAGGGAAGTCTGAAGTTGATTGGGAGAATCAGACACTTTCTTATCTGTTAGAGAACAAGAAATGGACATTGAGAGGTGATCCGTCTATTTTTTAACAAGGAGGTGGGTTTGGATATGGTTTCACTCGTGCTTGGTTTGCAATCAGTGGAAGAATCTCAGAGACATAACGAAGCAATTCGATAGAAATTCAACAAGTTCTGGAACATTTTCAAGAAGGGTTTGCTGAGCCCAAACAGTTGCCTCCTAAACGAGGGTATCAGCATTCAATTTAATTAATCCCTGGGACCAAACCTATTTGTATGAGACCGTATAGATATCCCCACTCTCACATGGAAGAGATGGAGAAGTTAGTTGATAAAATGCTTTAATCTGGTGTGATAAGGCAAAGTAGAAGTCTTTATGCAAGTTCAGTACTCCTAGTTAAGAAGAAGGACAAATATTGGAGGTTCTATGTTTATTACCGTGGAGTAAAAAAACCGACAATACGGATAAATTCCATATTCAGGTAATAGATCAGCTATTAGATGAGTTGGAGGGTGCTTGTATTTTTTCTAAGTTAGATCTGCGCTCAGGGTATCACTAGATAATAATGGAGGAAGCTGATACTGAAACAACAACAATTCAAACTCAGGTTGGGTATTATGAGTTTGTTGTAATGCCATTTGGATTGTCTAACACGCTGGCAACGTTCCAAGCTTTAATGAATAGGTTTCCAGACCATTGTTGAGGCGTTTTGTGTTAGTATTCTTCGATGATATCCTGATCTATAGTCGCAATGTTAAAGAGCATGTGACCATCTGAAAGTAGTCTTGGAGTTGTTGATTTAGCATCAGTTGTTTTATAATAAGAAGAAATGTTCATTTGGTCAGAATAAAGTGGAGTACTTGGGCCATGTGATTTTGGCTGAAGGAGTTGCGACGGATTCAGCTAAAACAGAAGAAATCTCTAATTGGCCAGCTCCACAAACAGTGAAAGAGGTGATAAGTTTCTTGGGGCTTACCGGGTACTATAGACATTTTTTGAAGTCTTATGGAGTTATAGCGAGACCATTGACTGATCTGTTGAAGAGAGAAGGGTTTGACTGGGGCAGTAAAGAACAGAAATCGTTTGATATACTCAAACAAAGGATGATCAATGCTCCGGTTCTTGCTTTGCCAACTTTCAAGAACAGTTTATAGTAGACTCGGATGCCTCAGGGTATGGTTTTGGAGCGGTTTTCATGCAGACAGTGACTAATAGCATACTTCGGTAAGGGGTTGACTGGTAGAGAGAAATTGAAGCCGGTTTATGAAATAGAACTTATGGCTATTGTAATGGCGGTGAAGAAATGGAAACACTATCTAATGGGGAGAAGATTCACAATTTTTACTGACCAAAAGAGTTTGAAGTTTTTGCTTGATCAAAGGGATGTTTCTATGGACTATCAGAAGTGGCTTACCAAGCTTTTAGGATATGATTTTGAAATCATATATAAAGCTGGTATTGATAACAAGGTAGCTGATGGTCTTTCGCGCATTATGATGGAACAGTCTTTCACAGTAATCGAGTTGATGATGGCCTTGACACAAGTCTCTACTCTTCAGATGCAAGATGTGTTTGATAAAATTGATGGAGATGAGCATATTCAACAAACCTTGCGTGACTTCCTGTTTGGTTCGTGTGAAAAACCGGTTATACTGTGAAAGGTGATCATCTTTTCTATAAAGATAGACTAGTTTTACGGAAAGGATCAAAACACATTGCTATGATCTTGGAGGAATATCACAGTGGTATGATGGGAGGTCATTCAGGGGTGTTAAAGACGACTAAACGGACTCCAAGATTATTTCACTGGCCAAATTTGAAGAAGGATGTGCAGAAGTTTGTGGCGGAGTGTAATGTGTGCCAAACAGACAAAACCTCAACCTTGTCTACAGCCGGCTTATTGAGCCTATTCCGATACCGAATTAGATGTAGGAGAAACTATCTATGGATTTTATTGGAGGGTTACCTAAATCTAATGGAGTGGATGCAATTTGTGTAGTGGTGGATAGTTTGAGTAAGTATGCTCATTTCTTTACATTGAAGCATCCTTATACGGCTCATTCAGTTGCAGAGAAGTTTGTGAAGGAGATTGTCAGAATACATGGGTTTCCTTTGTCTATATTATATATGATCATGACAGAGTGTTCCTAAGTAGCTTTTGGAGGAAATGTTTTAAATTTCCTGGTACCAAACTGAAGTTCTTTACAGCATATCACCCACAATCAGATGGGAAAACAGAGGTGATTAATCGCTGCTGGGAGTCATACTTAAGGTGTTTTACTTCGTCCCATCCGAGGCAATGGAGTCAGTATTTTGCTTGGGCTGAATTCTGGTATAACTCTTCCTTTCATACATCCTTAAAAGCTACTCCATTTGACCTGGTTTATAGAAGAAAGTCTAGTATCCAAGTCACACGATCACCAATGTATGTAACACAATATATAAGAACTCTTCTTATTAATCTCTTGAGGAAACTCTCTCAAAACCTCAAGCTCTCAACTCTCACACCTAGATCATCTCATGATCTCTCATATATATATATATCTCTATATTTCCTAAACTCATTAGGACTTATTAATTATAAGTTTCCTAAACTCTTATAGATAAACCTAACACAAATAGGAAACTTATAACTTAAGCATTCTTCAAGCTTACCCAACATCATCAAATTGCTGTCTAATAATAGAAGACTAATAGAGTATCTGAAAATTAGCACGTGCTCGACACTTTTTTATTTACTGTCGTCAAGTACTCGCACTAATAAAAAGTAGTGGAAGAGATGACGAATTGCCATCATACTAGATATTTTCTCATAGTGTTTGATAGAGAATAATTGAATATGTTTTCAAACGACTAGCTAATCTGATGGCGTATGTCAGTTGGATATGGCTTCTAAACGGGCTTAAAACCAAAGGCCTAACATTATAATTGTTGGATCGGGCAAACCTTTAACAAAATAAATAGGTTCATCAGTTCATGTAATCCCAACCAATTTTTGGTGTAACGTTTCCGTTATAAAGTTTATCTTGTAAATTGAGATGTTCGGGCGCGGCCTCTAAGTCACCTTGGGCACGGGACAAGCGGGATCGGAATATCCTTTTGAGTATTGATGTAAGCGATTACCTCTTCCTTCCATTGAGCCCGGTTTGTCTAAGACACAACCGGCATTTACAGATATCAAGCTTCATTACTAGAGGTTGATTGTATTTTATTTTAAAATAATAATCACAATATTTATATAATTTTAATTGTAAATCTAAATATTTATTGCGATTTTGTCGTATTATTTTAAAGTAATGTATTAATTAATTTTTGAAAAATAGAAAATTACAGCAACACCAAAAACCAAAATCAAAATCTAAAAACCAAAAACCAAAAGCTGAAAACCAAAAACCAAAAACTAAAATCTAAAAAACAAAAGCTAAAATCTAAAAAACAAAAACTAAAACTAAAAACTACCGAAACAATCATCACCCTAATATACTAATACTAATAGTTTTTTCTTCTTCTTTGAATTTTGATGCAATACTTTTGTGGTTTTCACATTTTAGATTTCGATTTTCTTATTTTTCAACATTATGAATTTTTCTTTCCAATGCACATGCAAGCTTTTAATATTCTAAATTTAATTTTTCACAAAAAAAAAATTCTAAATTTTTTACCAAAAAACTCATAGTTTTAAGACTAACAAGCCAAGAGGGGAAAAAAGCTTGAGCCAAGTCTGGCATATTAGATTGCATTCTCTCTGTTTCACAAAGAGTGTCACATTGACATTTTTCACACATATGAATAAACTGATTGAAATGCATTTATGTTTTCATTAATGTCATCTATTTAACCAATAACATTTTGGATACATTTATTTATAATAACAATGCATTTTGCCATTAATATTGAGCTAAAAGTAAGTATAAATTGCATTGAAATTGTAGAATGACACTTTTTATGTAACAAAAAAATGATAAAGTGACACTTAATATGAAACTGAGGGAGTATAGAAAATTAATATTTTGTTTTCTTTAATATATAATTCAATAAAAATTTGAAAGAAAATATTAAATTCAATATAGAAATAGAATCTTTCGAAGTAACGGTTGGGGAGTAATTGTTGGGATTAAGTCGATCTGATACTGAAAGTAACATGTATAAATATAATGTTTAATTTATTTCACAAAATACTACAACAAAAACAATGATGAAAATTTCTCTTTACAAAAAAATATGTTTTTACCGACTCTCTTCCAAATTGTCTAACATGTCACACTCAAATAAAGATACTAGAGAACATATTCAAAGATCAAACTAATCCAAGAATTCTTCATGATCCCTATCTTTATGCTTTGTATCTATTCTAATTCAATATCAAAATGCTTACGGCCTTTTTTTAAGTTGTACCTAACCTGAGGTACATCTCTATCTATTTAGACTAGTAGATTTTGTGGTTAGCTTTAGCCAACTTCACAAGGAAGTTCTCGTATCTTTATTTATGGAATATTTCCAAATCTTCTTCAAAGGATTTTAGAAATCTTTTCTTGATTTATCGTTTTTAAGTAAATCAGAGTTTGCTTAGACTCCAAATAACTTTTAATTTAGCTCTAAATCAGTTTCAATTCATATCTTTACATCAGTTACACAGCATCGTTTCACGTAGCATTTTTTGTACTACTTGATGTAATACTTTACGATAGGTATATTAACATCTTGAAAAGTTGTTTTTTTTTTCAATTTCTAAAATTCAGTTTTCACTGCAATAACGTAAGTGCAGTAGTGATGGCAAGGCCTTATCACGATTTAGCCAAGCCCACCATTAAAAATGTTCTTCGGCCATTTAAATGTTTATCCAATTAATTTTGTTTTTGGCGTCATCATCCAATTAACTTCTTGACAATGAACGTTTTTCGCTAATCGACCTAACCATTTTTTTTGTCGTACCAATCAACCTAACTGATCTCACCTCATCACAGCTTTGCTTTTGGGCCAAAAAACTAGTCGCTCATCATATTATTGAAAAACACATGCAGCCAAAAAGACATGGAACATTTTCAGTATCACCGTTAGTTCATATATACAGTGTTATTAAAAATGAAGTTCATTAGCTATGCTTTTTTTTTCTTTTTATCCGTTAAATTAATTTATAAATGGGCGCGTTTAACTTCATTTTTCTATAACATTTTTTTTCTATAACATCGAACGCGTTTAAATTCTTTTTCATGGTTGCCATGTGACGGCTAAAGAAAATAACAATAGTTATAATAAATCTCGTTTCTCTCTTTTGATTGATAATTTCTTTGTTTTATTAATTTTTTAAAATATGAAAAATAAAAAATGAATGCATGGATTATAATAAAATATTATTTATTAAGTCATGGAAAATACAAGTCTATGGTAATAATTTTTCTAATTAATTTATAACTACGTCAGATACAATTATATCAAAAATTATATAGAACAAATTTCACTGTAAAGTTTTTTTTTTGCAGGTACAGCGTCACTAAACATTAAATAATACGATTTTATTTGTTTGTAAACTATGTTATTTTATTTCATTCATGTATGTAGAAATTGTAGTCGATGATATGATATTGATTGTGCCCGTTATTTGTGGAACCAATATGGATTAAACTTTAAATTTTAATAAATAATTAATTTCCTGAAAAAACTAAAGATCACTGACTCTATACTGCCACGTGATTTTCTCATCATTGCTCTTTCAATTTTAAGCACTATCTTTATTGTTCTCTAACCGTCATCAACGGTTAATTTCACCGACCATAATTAAATTATGCAAAAGACCAAAGATACCCGTAATTGCCGCTTCCCCTTCTTTGATCGCACTATTTTCGGCTATACTAGTATACTAGAATAAGATCGCATCTTGCGCGGAATAAACATTATATATATAAATTATTTTATATATTATATGTTTTTATATATTATGAAATAATAAATATATATTGAATAATTAAAATTCAGTAACTATTACATATATAATTAAATTAGTGTGAACGTATAAATCAATTTTATTAATCCAAACAATTTTTTTTAAATTTTTGATAGGATATGTAATTAAATTTAAATGATATTAACATACATAGTATATTTTTAATATTAATGTCTATTAAATGATGCTTTCTACTCATATGTTTTTTTGATCATGTGTATCTTTAATAGCAAAAACTTTAAATTACCGATAACAAAAATTTTATTGTGGGATTAATAATTTTAGTAATTTATAATTTAAAAAAATTTATCAATGTTAGTTCAAAACTTTTATCAAAAAAAATTATTCAAAGTAAATTTTGAAATCAAAATATTTATTTATTCAATATGGTTTATAGTTTAATTTAGAATGATATATATACATATATATTTTAAATCTTAATGATTAATTAAATTAGACTTTTATTTATATGATTTTGTAATCATTTGTATTTTGTCATAACAAAAATTTTAAACCATGGATCACAAAAATTTGAATGTGAGACTTTTAACAGTTTTAGTAATTTATAGTCATTTTTTAAATTTAAAATATAACATATACAGAAAAATTTAAATTTTTATAATATGGTTATTGTGATTTTTTTTAATTATTTTAATAGTTTAAAATTAAACAAATTTGATAGAAGATACATTATTTTTTATTAGATCTTTATTATTCAAAATCACTAATTGTCATATATCCTTTAGCCACATCAAACAATTCTGTAATATTTATTTAAGAAAATAATAAATGACATTAATAATTAATTTATTGTTAGTTTAATAAAAATCTTATTATATAATTAGATGTACCAACATATTTCTCTAATAATTCTAAGAATTATCCTAATGATGACACGTGGCTACAAAAAGAAGTCCTAATGTTTCACAAATAATATATAGGGGATACTCCTGCTTAACGATCTCGAGTTTCATTGTTACCTCAGAATTCTCAATTTGATGGACAGTTTATGCTAAGGTTTAAGAGCGTGCTAAGAAAAACTGCCGCCTCCAGATCGTATCGTTTGCTTCAAAATAGAATTTGAAGCAACGCGTAAACTCCTCGGTTACGAGTTCAAGTTCTGTCAAAACGTAAATTGTCATTTGCTTGGTCAGACACAAATAAACCTATATTTTAAGCCTCGTTGAAAATCGAAATCAACTTAGTTGTCACTTGTCAGTACTCTCTCTTGGAGAATTAGTTGGATCTCAACCCAGAGACCTCTTACTTAAGAAAATGCCTTACATTCATTTAATGATATGATATCACATAAGACATGAAAATTTCATGGGCATGGACAGTCCAACACCAAGTAAGAGACGGTGACCGACAGAAACGTAAATCTATTTGCATAAACAGCGTGACCCTATGATATACACCTTTGTTTGCAAAATATATATATATATATATAGATTTTAAGGAATTATTTTTTTTGGATATCTTTTATATAATAAAACACAAGTCATCCTCCCAATCAAATTCTGCCCCATAATTAATGTTTTACTTTTCAAAAAAACAATTATTAAGAAGATAGTGATTCTCTCTTTTGGGCTTTATTACTCGTTTGCTAACATACATTTCGTTAACAAAGTGGGGCCTCAGTGTCTAATAACAAGTTTCTTTCATTGATTTCCGTCTAGTTTAACAGATATTTTCTACTTCTTCAACCAGATCTACTTGACGTGATCTTAGTTGAAAATCACAAATCAAAGGGCTTTAATTTTGGTAAGGCTTTTCTGGTGGAATGGGGTCAATCTGGGTTTCAGAAGTGGTGAGATGTCGTCACAGTTAGATAAGCCATTACTAAATATGTTTTTAGCGGAAGAAGAGGAACCGTTCGTGCTTCCTGATCATCTGGAGTACCACTCTACAGGTCGAAACTCTTTAAGTCTGGTGGGGCGTATTTTGAATCCTCAGTGTCAGAAAATGTCAGATGTGATTTTGGATATGCCTCGGAAGTGGAAATTATATGATAGAGTTAAAAGTGTGGCTCTTTCTAAAGAAAGATTTCAGTTCATATTCACACATGAGCATGACTTGCAAGATGTATTGGACAAAGGCGTCCACACGTCGAATCTATGGCCGCTTGTTCTGGAAAGATGGGTGGAGAAGCCGCCTGTAGATTATCTCCAATATATATATGTGTGGGTTCAGATGAGGAATATTCTGATCAATTACTACACAAAGAAAGCACTATTTGTCCTGGGGGAAGTTTTGCTGGAGAAGTGATTGAAGTTGCTTTTGATCCAGAAAAGCCACAGGTTAAAGAGTACATAAGGGTTTATGTAAAGTTTAATGTGTCTAAACCTCTGAGAAGGGCGAAAAAAGTTACGATTCCAGGAGGAGAAGAGGTGAACATCTTATATGACTATCAAAGAATTCAGAAAAGATGTTATACTTGTCAGCGTCTTACTCACGAGCAACCTCAATGCCCTTTCTTCAAGAAGGTACATATTGTGCCAGAAAAGCTTATAGTTGCGTCGACATAGAGGATTCCACCATTGAGGATGTAGACTATGGATGAATCTGATCCGCTTTTCGGGTGATTCCGGAAGATCAGTTAAGATTGGATCCTTTGTCCGGAAAACCAAAGATAGCGAAAGAAGTTCTGGAAGGGATGATAATGTATCTGATGGTAGCTGATGCACCCGAAAAGATAGCTAGGATCGAAAGGATAAGGAAATCTTTGAGAGACCTTGAGAATGATCCTATTGGTCAAAAAACCATGCTCAGATTGGAACCTTTGCCTACTGTGACAAATGATCTTGATAAAGGTAAAGGAATCGTCTTCAACTTTGAGCAGAAAAAGGAAGTAGCTTATAAACCTGAGAAGTTAATGGCAAGTGCAATCTCTGCGGTTGTCAGAGTCCTACAATCTGGGAAGTTGGTTACAGCTCTGCCAGACCTGAATGAGTATTCTGGTAGTACCCAATCTGGTTTGCTGATGGAGGGTTCAACGGGTTATAGTGCTAGTTTCTTTGAGACTAATGCTTTCGGGACTACTCTAAAGAAACCTAAATCCAGAAGAAGGCCGGGAACTTACACAAGAAAAGCAAGTGGAAAACGTGCTCTCGGAGGAGATTCGGCTAAGGGGAAGAAGATAGGGGAAGGTGTGATCACAGATTTAAAAAGGAAGGCAGATGATGATGTTGAGCCATCTCAAAGCTCTACAAGGTTTAAGAAACCATTGGTAGTCCCAAATGAGGGACCGTCCAATATCTAAATGGCGATGGTGAGCTGGAATTGCCAGGGCTTGGGCCGTGCACAAGATCGGGTGATTCCAAGACTGGGGGAAATGCGTAAAGAACATTTCCCAGACATCTTGTTTTTGATGGAGACGAAGAGGCAGAGGGACGAATTGTTGATCTTCAAACATGGTTAGGCTTTGATAGGATTTTGATAGTTAATCCTATTGGGTACAGTGGAGGCTTATCGTTGCTTTGGAAGAATTCTGTGCATATTGATTTCAAGTTTGTAGATAAGCACTTGGTGGACTTCAGTGTACAGTTCGGGAAGGATCAGTTTTTTTGTTTCTTGTGTATATGGTGAACTGGTTAGAAGTGACAGACCCAGGTTGCGTGAAAGGTTATCTCGTATTGGAGCTCACAAAAAAAGAATCTTGGTGTGTGATGGGTGATTTTAACGAGATAAGAAATAACGAAGAGAAGATAGGAGGTCGTACAAGAAGTGAAGTGTCATTTCAGCCGTTCAATGACATGCTCGACATAGGAGAGATGGTGGAGCTTTCTAGCACGGGCAATAGCTTTACGTGGAGAGGAATCAGAGGGACTCATTCGATTCAATCCAATCTAGACAGATGTTTTGGGAACAAAAAATGGTTTCAGATGTTTCCTGCATCTAACCAAGTCTTTTTGGATAAGCAAGGTTCTGACCATAGACCAGTTTTGACTAAGCTGATCTCGTCCTCATAAACATATAGAGGGAGTTTTCGCTTTGACTCAAGGTTTTTGTTTAAAGAAGGGGTAAAAGAGGAGATTAAAAAAGTGTGGCTTACCACTCACCCTTTATTCGAGGTTAAAGTTCCAGATAGATTAAAAAGCTGCAGGAAGGCGTTGAGTAAATGGAAACGGAAGAAGGCGATGAATTCCAGAGATAAGATCAAACAAATCGAAGTGGCTTTAGAGGAGGAACAATCATCTACAAGATTATCAGTGGTCAGAATCAATTTTTTGAAAGCTGAGTTAATTCAGGTCTACAAGGAGGAGAAGTTGTACTGGCAACAAAGGGGTAAAGATAAGTGGGAAACTAAAGGCGATCTGAATACGAAGTATTATCATGCCTCTGTTAAGGCAAACAGATCCAGAAGAAGAATTAACAAGCTGATAGATGACAAAGGCTAAGGACATTTCTCTGAAGCAGCGAAAGGAGCAGTGTTGATCAGCTATTTCCCCAAGCTGTTTACGTCTGCTAACAATGGAGATTTTTCTAAGATCTTTGAAGGCTTCTCCAGACGATTAACTCCAGGCATGAATGAACTCTTGGACAGGGAGGTGAGTACGGAAGAGGTTAGAGATGCGGTCTTTTCAATCAAACCAAGTAGTGCTCCTGGACCTGATGGGATGACAAGGTTATTCTTTCAAAAGTATTGGGGCACCATTGGAGAGCAGGTAACTAAGGAGGTGCAAGACTTCTTTATCTCTAATCAATTCCCAGGAGAATGGAATTACACCCATCTATGCTTACTCCCAAAGATAAAAGATCTTGTGCTCATGGCAGATTTAAGACCTATCAGTCTATGCTCGGTCTTGTACAAAATTATCTCAAAAATAATAGTGAGCAGAATGAAGCCGTTCATGGAAGATATTGTATCTCCGACTCAATCAGCATTCGTGGAATAGAGATTAATATCTAACAACATTCTTATAGCTCATGAGATTATACACGCCTTGAGAACAAATGAAAAAGTTTCAAAGGATTTTATGGCAATAAAATTAGATATGTAAGGCGTATGATCGAGTGCAATGGAGTTTTTTACGTGCCTTGCTGAATGCTCTGGGGTTTGACGAAGCATGGATAGAGAAGATTATGTTCTGCGTCTCAACGGTCAAATACTCAACGCTCATCAATGATCAACCCTTTGGATGTATTCAGCCTGAGAGAGGGATTAGACAGGGAGCTCCTCTATCTCCTTTTCTATTTGTACTTTGTACTGAAGGCTTAATCCACTTGATTGAAAGAGTTGTGGCAGAAGATAGGATTCAAGGCATACAATTCACATCAAATGGCCCGATGATCCATCACATGCTATTTGCTGATGATAGTCTACTGATATGTAGAGATTCTGCTGCGCAAGCGGTTGAACTGATGAAAATCCTAAAGGTCTATGAGCAGGCTACAGGACAGAAGGTGAACCTTGAGAAATCGGCTATCACCTTTGGTCTAAGGTGAAAGAGGATGTGAAAGCTGTGATTCAAGGGATTACTGAGATTGTAAAAGAAGGAGGAACGGGTTGGTATCTAGGATTACCTGAATGTTTCAGTGGTTCTAAAATGGAAATGTTGGCCTACATATACGACAGACTTAAGTCAAGGCTTTCTGGATGGTTCATGAAACATCTATCTCTGGGGGGAAAAGAAGTATTGATCAAAGCGGTCGCCATGGCTATGCATGTGCACGCTATGTCATGCTTTAAGCTGACAAAGAAATCATGCGAGAATTTCACAAATGCAATGGCTGACTTCTGGTGGAATTCATTGGAGCACAAAAAAAAATGCATTGGCTTAGCTGGTCTACACTCTGCCTTGCTAAGGAACACGGAGGTCTAGGGTTTAAAGATATCTAAAGCTTCAATCAAGCTCTTTTGGCCAAACAAGCATGGAGGATCCTCAATCATCCTGAATCCTTGTTTGCAAGATTCTTTAAGAGTTGGTACTTCAAAAACTCAGACTTCCTAAACGCTAAAAATGGCTCTAAGCCATCGTATGGATGGAGAAGTATTCAGTTCGGAAAGGAGTTGTTAAGTCAGGGGTTGAGAAAACATATTGGTGATGGCTCAACGGTTTCAGTTTGGGTGGATGCTTGGATAGAAGGAGATGTGAGAAGAAGACCGTTGATGAAAAATATCTTTGTTGACTTGCTGCTTACGGTTGATCAACTAGTTGATTCTCAAAATAAATGTTGGAACATCGAAAAACTGGAAGAGCTGTTTTATGAGGAAGATATCAACAGAATTCTGGCGATGAATACTGCGTTTGATCAACAAGACTACTGGGTCTGGTTACATAACAAAAATGGTAGCTATTCAGTCAAGTCGGGTATTGGTTCATCAACAAACCGAACAGAGAAGAGGAGATCAGAGTAGCAGAAGCGAGACCCTCATTGAATGAATTGAAAGCTGAAGTTTGGAAAATGGCCACTGTCCTTAAGATTAAGACTTTTATATGGAGAGCAATCAGTAATGCAATCCCAGTTGGTGAGCTGCTGGTCAAAAGAGGAATTAATTTGGATCCAGTGTGCCAAGCTTATGGGTTTCATGGCGAATCTATCAATCACATCATTTTTTGGATGTTCTATAGCAAGACTAGTGTGGGCCTTAGCCAGTGTCCCTCTTCCTTAATTTGGTTTCGACAGTATGTAATTTCCACTGTCTGTTTTTTATGATGAAGAATAGAGAAATCGAGGAGAGAGTTAGAAATACCATTCCATGGATAGTGTGGTATTTATGGAAATATAGAAACAAGGTGATCTTTGAAGGAAAAAAGTAGTCTCCGATGGAACTGGTGTCGAAAATAAAGGAAGAGACAGGCTTTTGGTTTTTGGCTCAACGAAATGAGTCAAGGAGAAAGAAGGAAGAACATGAGGCAAATATGGAAGTTATGAAATCTTAGTCCGTTCCTACGCGTGGTTGGCTAAAATGCAATGTTGGAATAGCTTGGAACAAGAATCAAGCTAGAAGTGGAGCTTCATGGGTGGTAAGGGATGATCGTGGAAAGTTCCAAATGCACAGTCAGAGAGCCTTCTCGGACACAAACTCTCTTCAGGACTCAAACTATAATGGTCTCCTTTTGGCTTTGAATAGTTGCCATGCACATCATCTAAACAGAGTGATCTTGGCGATAGATGATGCAACACTACCTAATGTGATCCTCAGAACAAAAGCATGGCCGAACTTCAGGTGTCAGTATGCAGAGATCATGACTAGACTAAAGAAATCGGAGTGGTGGAAAGTGATGAAAGAAGATAGATCAACTAATACATGGGCTTTCCTCATAGCTCAAAGTGTCATCAAAGGGGGTTATTATCAATCATATGTTGCAAAGGGCGCCCCCCTTTGGTTGCGTCATCTTTTTGAAGGTGAGGAAGTCATTCCCTGTGTGTAGTTGGTTCCTCTGATGGCTGAAAATGTTTGTTGTTTTTTGGGTGAAGTTCATTGGTTGGCTTTATGTTGATCTTCATGATAGCTCATATTTTTTGGAAAGGAGCTTAGTCCTTGTAGACTTGGTTGTTGTTGGGTCTAACTGTAGGTTCCTTAGTGTTTTGTAACTACCTTATGACATGTTATGGTCTTTGATTGAAATTTACAAATGACAAAAAAAAAAACAATTGAAAATATTAAAAGTTTAAAAAAGTTTACGTCTTCTCCACTTAAAACAAAAAGAAAGCAAACTAATTATTTTAACTGCCTCTAACAGGCCACGATCTCCACTCCCTACGTTAAAATCAACTTTAGATGAACAAATAGAATCACTTTGTTAACAAATATGCGAAAAAATTTATTTCAAACAGTTCTTCAAAAAGTAATTGATGCTTTCATCGTCTTTCCTATAACTTGATTTTTCTGATCACAAATGATTCTGTATATTCTTGAGATTAACCCATCTCACCTAAGAATATTTGGAATACACCACAACAGTGTCAGTATATTCTTGAGATTAACCCATTTTTTCTCTGTTCTTGTCAAATGATTCTTGTAATGGTCGTGGCTAAGTTTACCACATGCTTTTTTTTTTGTCATCAAGTTTACCACATGTTATATTGGTACATAAACAAGTTAGAAAGATAAACATTAATGGATAGCATATATTACTAATAACAGAGACGTTTGAATGTCAGAAATTCTAACAGAATCTATTTACTTTTTTTTTCCATGAACAAATGTATGATACAAGGCAAAGAATAAAAGAGGAAAACGATCATAATAACAACTCCAATATCGATCCTGTTAAATTAGCAACATGGCCTATTGATAATAGTTGAGTCAAATTAAAAAAAAAAACATAGATCATTATTCTCATTTTATACTAAATAAAAGATAATAAAATAACGGTAAATTACCGTCCGTTGAATACACATTTTGTTACCTCCATTTTAATTCCAAGATAGCCAGTTCCCAATTCTTCCACTACTGGGGACCCACTTCCTCAATATTTAAAAATTGTCGACTAAATTTAATCCAAAGCTTATATTTCATATAACTAATATAGGTTATGAAATAATATTCATACATTCTGAAAAAGGACAATAATAATATTGGAGATGATTGGTCGTGGCTGTAGATGTTCTGGACAGTTAAAATTTAGTTTAGAACTATATATGTCAACCAATCGAACTTTTTTTTCCTTAAGAAACTCACAGCAAAAAAATCTCTGCAAAATCAAAATATTGGTGTAGAGAGATTTATTCTCAAAGCAAAAAATTAGTGCTTTAGAAAGTTACAGCAATGAAAACTACAACAAATAAATTTACAGATTAAATTATACAACAAAAAATATAAAGCTACAGCTCTTACCAATCATCACCAATCATCCTCGTTGATTCCTTCCTTTAGGTTTCTACCAAATGAGGATGATTAACCTATATTACTCTATTATAATAAAATTATAATTTAAATCTATTACATTACATACACGAGCCATAGCTGTGAAACTAAATATAATCTTACAATTACAAGAAATTATATTATTCATGTTCAATGCAACAATCTAATCGACAACATCTTCCTTCACCTAACAATAACATTTTCTTCATTCCACATCATGGTTTCTACCAAATTAGGATTTTAGCTAAAAATTAATTAATAACTACGATTAATTTTTTTTAATAAATCTAAATATAATTTAAAAATATTAAAAACAAATTATCAAGTTGCGACTTAATGGCGGATTTTGGAATTTTACCGAGTTTTATCGAGTTTTTAAAACAATGAGTGTTTAGCTAAATTAGAATCAAATTATATACGAATCACCGAGTTTGACGGTTCAACTACATATAGGTCATGTATGAAAGAACTGGTCAATACAATTATAAATGTATTATGTTACACAATTTTTAAATATATAGTCTTTTAATTACCTAATCTTTGTTTTCTATAAATAAAGTTTTAAATAGAAATAAATCCCGTGTTTTGAAAGATAGGCTCTTTTGTAGTATTTTAATTACCAAATCTTTGGGTTAGTAACAGACTTTAAATTTTTTACGGATTTATCGGGTTTTAAATATCAGATTTTAACTAAATCTGAACCATACTATATACGGATCACTGGATCTACCGGTTCGACCGAAGGTCTGGATCGAATACATAAACATTAGTAAAAACTATTATAACCTCTGCAAATATATATTATTAAATTAGTCTAAAATATGCCAAGTAAATCTTATGTCTCATCAATTTAACAAATTTAACTCTTATAAAATGTATAAAAACATAAAGATGTTGTGAGATAAGAATGTATACAAAAATCTCAAATAAAAAAATTGACAAATTATATAATTTTATACAAAAAATATTTTATATAATAACTTAATAATATAAGTCGTAATAAAAAACACTATTTGCATCACATTTTTATTAACCAAAAAAATCTGTGCTTTCGAAGAATAGATCAAAATCTAGATTAATATAGATCATAATTTTCATTTAAAAATTAAATCTCTAAAAATAAACTAAAACAAAAAATATAACCGCCTTCTAGAAGGACTGGTCAAAATCTAGTAGATTTTTATAAAGTTTTGTAACCAATATATGATAAGAGCCTATTTGAGAAAACTTCGTAACAACTTCGGTATAGATTTTTAAAAGTTCTGATTTGAGGACGTACGGGGTATTCATGAAATATTCTTAACAGGTGTTATTTTAATAGCCTATTTTTAAAATAAAATTTAAATAGATAAATATATTAAACTATATTTTTTATTTAAATATTCTCTTTCTCGTTAAGAATTACAGAGTTTGCGTTGGTCTAACAAATGTGACATTATGTTCAAAAAATAATAATACAAATGTGACATTACAAGTCTAAACCAAAATAAATATTAAAAAAAAAACAATACATAAAAACAATTTTTAATAGATCATTAAATTTTGGTCTCCGTTTTCAAAACGTAGATTTTGTTTCCTATTAAAATGACATATAATAGAGAATTGTTTTTAAATGAAAATTTTATACTTATATGTTATTAAAATTTCATTCGAAGTATAGGATATATCATTTAAAGTTCAACTTTTGAGTTGTTCAATGTTTTTGACATGGTAAAAACATTTCCCATTATTTAAATCATAAATTCTTCATCCGATAACTAAAACACCGGGGTAAGTTGTGCTTCTCTATGCTTTTGGGATTTATGTTTATGCATAAACATGACGTATACATTAGATATTGATGATGTCTCCAAATTATCTTTTGGTTTGCATAGTCTTAGAATTATATAGAATATGTAAACTTGGAGTAATGATAGTGACGAATGAGCAAGTAATGAGATATTCGAAAATTATGAACTCATGATATAAGATATTTCTGATATTCTCTGCGATTAAAACATATCTGAAACTTTTTTATTTTATTTTATTTTTAATACAATGCTGTTAGTATCTATCCAATATCTTAGTAAAATATATCTGAAACTTTTTTCGTCAAAATATATATATATATATATCTGAAACTTTTTTATTTTTAAAGAAAGCAAAAAGCTCATATATCTTATCTTTAATTGTTTTTTTCTCCATTTTTGTCAAGCAGCTTTTCCTTCCTCTCATTCACAAGTGTGTATATCTTGACTCATGTCCTCAGATTATCTCTATAAATTTAGAAATAGGTTCTTTCATGATATCAAACTTAGATTTACTGTGTCCAGTGGCGTATCTAGAAAAACATTTCATCGGGGGCAAATAATAATTTTAAAAAAATTATTGATTAACAATTATTTTATAAATGCATTTTTCAATTTAAGTGAAATACAATATAGTTTAATAGGGATGTAAACCTCCTATTTCTTTTGTTTATAAATGT
This sequence comes from Brassica oleracea var. oleracea, assembly GCF_000695525.1. Classification (NCBI taxonomy): domain Eukaryota; kingdom Viridiplantae; phylum Streptophyta; class Magnoliopsida; order Brassicales; family Brassicaceae; genus Brassica; species Brassica oleracea. Next base: position 58,622,622 of record NC_027750.1, read on the forward strand.
AAATAAGAAATTTCAATTTTGTAAAAACAATTTTTAAAAACAAAATTTCCATGTTTTCTTGGTGTGACAAATATAAATACATATATGTTCAGATAATAAAAAAAACTTTCCTCAAAACAAGTATTTTATTTTTCACTATGAGTGGATAACCAATTAAAAACAATTTCATCACCATTGAGTGTATTTTGATAAACTAAAAATGTTTATTCTTATTTATTAGTTAAATAAATGTTTATTTGATATTTACAGCCATCAACAAGTTATTATTTAAGCAACAATGGTTAAATGTTTTCAAATTAAATAAGGAAACGTGGTAATGCTATACCAAATATAATAAATGGTATTTAAGAAAAGGGAAATGGTATTTTACACAGAGATTTGAGAACAGATTAAGTTAGGGAAGGGGGGGCAGAAACTATTTTTCAACGGGGCAACTTAATTTTGCTTTAACATTTAGAGGCAAGTTCAAAATTTTATGGGGGGCAGCTGCCCCCTACTTACCTTAAGTAGATCCGCCCTTGACTGTGTCTAACTATGCTTGTTGTTTTGTTCTGAAATTAGTTTTGCTTTTGTGTTCAAGTTATAGAACAGAGGCTCTGGTTTTCTTCATTGTACAACTTATTTCGGCCTTTGAGTTTGCCGTAAACATATGCAATGATATCAGAGAAAATACACAAAAACAAAAGAGCTCATCAAAGGATGAATTGGACAGAGAGTTAGAGAAAAAAGAAATAGATAAATATAAGAAATCTTCTGTGATTCATCTGCACGTTAAGTTCCTGGTTGTATTTAGATTTTCAAAACTCTAAACGAAAACAACTTAAAAACACATATTAATTCATGATGTAACTAAAAACAGAAATACTACTAAATAGAAAAACGAACTACAGAACATTCCATTGAAAAAAAAAAATATAAGCGTAGATTTATCTTAAACATAAATATTATTATTTTATTATGTTTTTGAACTTATATTTTATTTATCCAAGTAATTAATCTGGAGAAAATGTCTTTTCACATTTAATAAAGTGTAGTTTTCAAAAAATAAAAAATGAGGTGTATTTTTCAAATTTCAAACTATAAATAGGGTATTTTCAATTATCCTTTAAGAAATGTTAATCAATGTTATTTTCTATATTCAATGAGGTTTGATATTATTTAAATTTTTTGGGTGTTTAAAAAAATTTAAAACAGATGCTAGAATTTTAGTTCTTAAATTCAGTGAGATTTTTTTTTACCATTTAAATTATTTGTATTTTGATAATCGATGATATTTCCAATATTCATTGAGATTTGTTACTTTTTACAATAGAGTTATGATATTAGGAGTTTTCAAGACTCCTAAGACAAATGTTGTAGTATAGTGATTGTCGAACTAGTTCTGAGGGATTTCAAGCACTGAGAATGCAAGTACTCACTTAATCTAAGTGCAACCGATGATTTAAAGGGGTTTTAAACTACTACTAATACTAGAAAGCAATTACAGAATGATACTTTCTTGACTAAGGGAAAAGAGAACTCATGGGCATAGGGATTAGACCTTGGCTGATCAAGTTTCGAACTAAGGATGACAAACGATAAATCAAACTATCAACCTTAAGCTTAGACACAATCTTAAACAAACTCTATGTCTAGATGAATGTTCATTTACTAACATATCTCAAACATCAAATGTCTTTGGTTGAATAATATGAAAGCAATCATTACTAACAAGTCTATTGGCTATCTTAACACCTTTAACAACAAATGTCTTTGGTAAAGTATGTTAAAAGCTTAGGAGAGTTGTC
>NC_027750.1:58624501-58630533 GCF_000695525.1 Brassica oleracea var. oleracea
AAATGCCTAAAGATCAACTTTTGAGTGGCCAACTCAGAAGATGCATTATGAATACTCTACTAGCAAGGAACAAGAATGATCTACACTAAAACATCATAGAACTAACCTAATCACCCTTAATCTCCCTAACCCATGAATTCAAAAAGTGATTACTCACTAATCTCCATGATTCCTCTCAAACTCATGGTGGATTTCAGATTAATCATGTAGAGAAATAGATAAGAAATCAACAAGAACACAAAATGAAAGCAATCGAAATCTTAATCAAAAGAAGTTTTTACTAGTTGTTCTCTCCAGAAAAGAGATTCTCCTCTGATGGCTACAAAAGGTACTTAAAACATAGGTTTTGAAAAGTAAAAACGTGCATAATGAAATGACCAAAAGGCCCTTGAATAAACTGAATTCGAGCAAACAATAGGCGCGCAGCGACCTCCAGTAGTCGCTCCGAGAGGTCGCTCCAGGCTTCGAGAGCGACATGGAGGGGTCGCTGCGAGACGTCGCTCCGGGCCCGTTTTCGTGTCTCCGAGCGATGAAAACGCGAGCGACTTCTCTGCGTCGCTCTAGGCTTCGGGAGCGACCTCAGTGGGTCGCTCTGAGAGGTCGCTCCGGCTCCATTGTGTTGTCGTCACGCGATAGAAATGCGAGCGACCTCGGGGTGTCACTCTGGCCAAGTCGCTCTGAGCTTCGGGAGCGACCTGGAGTGGTCGCTCTGATAGGTCGCTCCGGGTCAGTTTTCGGCTTCCACCGGGATGAAATGGCGGGTGACTTCTCCGCATCGCTCTGGTAAGGTCGCTCTGATAAGGCAGGTCAGAGCGATTTGCTGGTGTCGCTCCGGGAAGTCGCTCCTAACGCTCTGCTCGTCCAATGATCATCTTTACAACTCTTTCGAGCTCCAAACACACCTAAATGTCTCCGAGAACTTCATGTGGTACTCCAATACCTGATAAAGACTTATGTATGCAAAATGCAACCTAAACACGACTAAATCCTAGTCTATATGATCAAAAGGCACATGAGTGAATAGATAAAACAATGGAAATATGCAAGATATCAAGTTACTAAATGAGTAGGTGTCTTCATGCACCATGTGCAATGATAAATTTTTTAAATTTAAATAATATTTTTTTAAAAAAATTATATATTTTATTATTTTCTTTTATTTTTTTAATTTAAATTTTGATTTAATTGAACAAAAATTAAGATAAAATATACAGTTTTATTAATTTTAAATTATATTTTAAAATAGATATGTATATATTTAAAATTATAATCTGAGATAGATTTTCATCTATTTCTTTTGGATAAAATATAGGTATTAAATCAACTTGCATAAAATTAACAAAAGATTTGATATAAGATTTGAATAATTATCAAAAAGTACAATTAAACAATATTTCTAAGACTTTTAGATATATAAAAGAAGCTGAAAATGTTTTTTAGTAATAAAATAGTATAATTATATAAAATAGAAATAAATAATATTTCAAAATTTGTAAAATATTTTTATATTTTCATTATTATGTTATTTAATGTCATATTTGAATAGATTTACTTTATTGATGATGTATAATTTACTACTATATTCTAAAATCTGTACCAAACATATAAATAAACATTAAATGGAGTTGTCTATGTAACATTTATCCATAAGCCATGTCATACCATATTTATTTAGTGAAAGTGACTGTAGAAATGACATATGTAAAAACCACTTGAGCAATGATGTCTAGGGGATAAAATACATTCGGATTTGTTAGTTTATATATTCAATGATATTTGTTATCATTTATATAGTTTGTGTATTAAATTTTTTTTAAACCGTGCTAGGTTTTTTAGTTCCTATATTAAATGAAACTAGGTGGTAGCCCACGTCCTGAGCAGAGTTATGAATTAAAAAAGATTATAACTTTAAAATTATATAAATTAATTTATTGGTGTAATTTAAGTATATTTGAAAAAAAATCTGTAAGAGTAAGCAAAGAATTATATAAATTTATTATTAATTTAAGATAAAACAAAACATAAGCAACTAACTAAAATTAACAAAATATAAATGATAAGATCCGCGCCTTGGTGTAATTTAAGTATATTTGAAGAAAATAAATCTGTAAGAGTAAACAAAGATTTATATAAATTTATTATGCGTTTAAGATAAAACAAAACATAAGAAACTAACTAAAATTAACAAAATATAAACATAAGCTTTTATTACCATATTTTAAAAATAATATCGATTGGATATATGGTTAGAAACTAACTAAACTTAACAAAATATATAATGCGTATACGATCACTTAAAACATAACTTTGTGAACCCTAAGCTTAGTATAGTTAGACCCTATACCTTATAATCAAATCCCTAAACCCATATAATCGAAACCCCAAACCCTATAAATAGATTAACATCAACATACAATCTAAAGTATACAATACATAAAGCATTTCACACCATGAAGTATATTATACGATATGATTTTTTTATGGCATAAAAAAGAAGATAATACGAAATGTTATACAGATATGAAGAATTATAATAACAATCGTTTTATGTTATACGGTATGATTGTTCTATATAAATGATATGATTGTTTTACTCTAACAATATCATAGGGTAAATTGTTTTCTAATATTTAAAAGGTAATAGTATGAAATATATTACTCCATCAATTTCATTTTCATCTTCGTTTCACACTTATAAACATAGATTAAGAAAATATTTTTTTTCTATTTACTAAATAAAAACGTCATTACCATAACCACATTTCAACCAATAGAAAATAGACTGAAATATAAAATCAAAAATTTTTGCATTGAAATTATAAAAACAAGTTTATTTTGAAACAAAAATTTTATTCTACAACGACAAATAAAATGAAATGGAGGGAGTATATAATATTTTTACAAAATTTCAAGAATAAGGTTGGGTGTGGTTTTGTGTTTCTGTTTGTAATAATATCTCATTTTGAGAAAAAAATTTGACGTCAATAAGAGTTAAAGACCAAAGACGAATATTCTATAACTCGCGACCAAAGAAAAGAAACAAATCTAAAGAGCATTAAAAACTCTCTCCGACAAGACATGCTTTCCACCATTTTTCTTTCATCAAATCTTTCTTGTTCCCTTCTCTCTCTCTCTCTCTTCCAAAAATCTCTCCTTTATCCCCGCAAAGAACCAAAATAATAAAAAAAAAACTCACTCTTTCTTCGATTCATCACACTCGACTAATGTCGCCGGCAACAGAACATAACGGCTCGTTCCTCAGCCGACTCAGCTTCCGCCGCAACCAGATCGTCTCAATGGACGTCAACCACGAGCAACAGCTCCAAGAACTCGAGTATTTCAAGAACCACGTCTCCGAGCGTTTCTCGGAGTTCATCTCTCCATCGCCGCCGTCGGATCCAATTCTCTCGATCCCCTGGCTACGGAACCTCCTCCACGTTTTCATCTCCTGCGAAACGGAGTTCAAAGAAGTCCTCCCGACCATGGCTCAGATCTCGAAAACGCCGTCGCTGGAGAAGGTTTTGTCGGAAATGCTCGATCGGATCTTAAAGTCGCTCGATATCTGTAACGCCGTCGTTAACGGCATCGAATCCGTTAAACAGAGCCGGCGTCTTGCGGAGATAGCCGTAACGGCGCTTAAACAACGGCCGTTATGTAGCGGGAGCGTTCGCAGAGCTAAACGCGCGTTAACAAGCCTCCTCGTTAGCTTAAACGCCGATGTGAAAGATAGGAGCAGTGGTGGTGGAAGTAGTAGACGGAGGACAACCTCGCGGTCGTGGTCGTTTGGACAGCGGAGCAGCAACGTCAGCAAGAATTGGTCTGCAGCCAAGCAGATTCAAGCGATGGTGGCTAATCTTGTGCTCCCACGTGGAGCAGAAGCGATGCCGGTTTACATAATGAGCAGTGTTATGGTTTTGGTGATGTGGGTGCTTGTTGCTGCGGTTCCTTGCCAGACAAGCAGCGTTCCTGTGGCGCCGTTGCAGCTTCCTAAGCATCAGAGCTGGGCTAGCAATGCTGTGAATGTTCAGGAGAGGGTTGGTGAAGAGGTGAAAGGGAAGGAGAAGCGTGGGGGTGGGTTGATGGAGGAGATGCATAGGATGGAGGGTGTTGGGTTGTCTTTGATGGAGTTCACGGAGAGGTTCAGGTTTCCGGGAGAGGAAGAGGAAGAGGTTGAGGAGAAGGTTGATGAGATGGATGAGATTTGTCGGAGAATGGAAGTGGAATTGGAGGATTTGCAGAGACAAGTGAGGGCAGTGTTCCAAAGATTGGTGAGAATCAGACATGAGATTGTTTCTGTGCTTGATCTAAATCTGTAAATCTTCAATAACAACATTAATATTTTTATCTTTTTTTTTTTCTAGATAAGACTAATCTTTGAAAGATGTGTATAAGCTACAATTCGTATACATATGCACCATGTTTGGTTTCTGGTATATGAAAACTGCAAAATTATATTGACTAGAGATTAATAGATTCATAGTGTCCTGACTTGTGATTGTTTCCAGAAGCTTTCCTATGTTTCTTACCGGGGCGCTTTGGTCCTGTTCTGTCTCCATTAGTGTCTGAAGCAGGTGTGTATTGTTGATGTGTGCTCTTCTGTCAGCTATTTCTTTCAATGTATGCAACTCAAGATCTTTAAGAAAATTTACAGAGAGTGAGATAGAAACCTCTAAAACTGTCTGGAGGAAACTCATGTGCTTGTCTGGTGTGGATGATTGGACCGCACGGGTGCCACACTTCCTTATCGTTACCTAAATGCACATTTTTCGTAAGTCAATCATCACGTTTTGAGGAAGGAGAAGGAAACTAAAGTTAAACACACTACTATCATTGTCACCTTTGATTTAAAGTAAATGTCTTGAAACAGACGACCATGGGAGAAAAAAAACTTTCACAAAACCCAAACAGCCTGGAGATGCACGAAAACGCATGAGAAACTTAAGGAGAAAACCAAGATTACATACTTAGAGCAACAACAGCCTGTGGACTTACTTTTATAATCTCAATTGATTTGGTGTGAAGCAATGATAAAACAGAGGAAATAAGCTCTCAGGTGACGATAATAAGCATATCTCACTCTCTTTGTATATTAAGACAGATACCGCAGTCATATGAGAGATATAAAGAGTGGACTAAACTGATTCCCGGGAGCTCCCCTCATTTACTTTCCATGTTAACCAGTACGCATCACAAGCTGCTTTACTATGTTCTTCTTTTCCCTGTATATACAAAGCCAAGATAATGCTAAACAAATGTCAAAACTTGTCTAGTAATTCTATTGTTTAATTCAAACAGTATGCTTACATCTTTAAGTGTCAGGATCATTTCGTTCAGGATAAGGAAAGCCTTCTTGTAGGAGATGGATTAAATCCCTCCGCAAGGCCCATCGAATAGCAGGCCCTAATCCAGTGAGTTGGATTAGTCCGGTCGGTTCGGCGGCTAAACACGCTAGACCTTAGAGTACTTTTAGTCGGTCGACCAAGCCGACCAAAAGTACCCGGCTTTAAGGGAATTCCGTCCGGGCCCGTGTACACGGCCTTTTGCATCAAGGCCCAAAGAGGCACGAAATTAGGGCATCAAGGACATGAGACCTATAAAAAGGGGAGATGAAGCAACAAGAAGGGGACTTTTTGACCATTGGACATACTAAGCGGCTAGATCTAAGGTTTTAGGCGATCTCTTTGATCTTGTTGCTCTTTCACTTTTCTGTCACTCTTGTAACCCTTCAGTTCGAATCTAATAAAACGTCTTTAGTCATCCCATTTCTGACTTCTTCACTCTAGTCGACTGAATCTCGTTCAAACAATTGGCGCCCACCGTGGGGCTGACTAAAGTAACGTTCTAGATCTACATGGTTCAAGACGACGCCACCTTCGACGCTCCGGGCGGAGAACCGACCCCTACGCCCGAAGCCGCGCCACCCATCGCCGCAGATTTTATGAGCTCTATCATGGCTCGACTTGCTCGTCAAGACGAAGTCCAAAAGACGACCAACGACCAATTAGCTGCTTTGGTCGCGGCACTCACAGCTC
>NC_027750.1:58630737-58633475 GCF_000695525.1 Brassica oleracea var. oleracea
GAAAGATAGAGAAGCTGCGCCTACCCGAGTACAAACCCGGCGGAGACCCGGTGGAACACATGACAGCTTTCAACATCGCGATGGCGCGGGCTCGACTCCCCGATGAAGAAAGGGACGCAGGCTACTGCCAACTGTTCGTCGGAACTCTCCACGAGCAAGCCCTAACCTGGTTCTCCCAGTTAGAGGAAAATTCCATCGGAAGCTTCCGCGACTTGTCAGCAGCTTTTCTCAAGACTTACATTATGGTCACCAAGCACAGCGCTACCGCCTCTAGCTTGTGGAACCTTAACCAAACCAAAGACCAGAGCCTCCGCGAATACATGGAGAAGTTCAAAGTCGTAGTCTCGAGGATTGAGATTCCAGATGGTATTGCCATCGACGCCCTGCGGAACACATTGTGGGTTCGTTCTAAATTCCGAGAGGATTTATACCAAAACCCAACTACGTCACTCCAGGATGCTATCGCGCGCTCTGATAATTTCATTCGAATGGAAGAAGATACTAACGCCATTCTCAGCAAGATGAACGCACCCAAAGCTCCAGCGGCTAAAAATGCCAACACGCGACAAGAACCGCGCCAGCATGCTCCAATCGACAAAAACGGCCGCAAAGACGGATACATGTATGTCGTCAATGATAACAACGTGCCGGTTTCAACTCTCGTAGTCCGCGGAGAAGGATGGAACAAGTGGGTAAGGAAGCTCGATTCGTCCGACAAACCAGTCGACGCCGTTTGCTCGACCAAGACTACAACAGCAACAGGTTCAGCGGCAGGACCTTCCAGAACTGTCCATCTCACCAAACATTGCAAATATCACGACGTCAAAGGGGACGATACGACAGAGTGCAAGTCACTCTATGCGCACTACCTCTCATCCCTAGCAAGTGGCGACTTCAAGTTCGAACCCCTAAAGGCTAAGCCGAAGAACTGCAAGAGCTAGAGCAAGAATAAAGAAAGGAGAGCCCATCGCAAAGCTACAGGCAAAGGTCGACATAGCGAAACTCAACAACGAGATGACGAGGAGGATGGAGGGCGCTCCGAAGAGTAACGGTGAGGGAGACTCCTCGGCCGACGAAGAGCAATTAGCTAACCGCAGACGCATTGAGGTCATATTTTCTCAGCAAACCTTGTCGTCGGACGATGAGAACGATGACACACCTATACTCGAAGATTTGATGGATGTTTTGAAACGAAAGTTTGAAACCGAAAATAGCAACACCTCTACGCACAATGATCTCCGAACAACGTTGAATGCACGGAAGTCCCGGCGTATCTCACCAGGTGACCCCGATCCCAAAGAACGATCAAACGGCGACCTTCGAGATAAACTCAACGCAGGAGCATGCGATCTTCGAATCCGCCTCAATCGTTCGAAGCCCATTGACCTCCGAAGGCGTTTGGAGCAAACTAAGATGTCAAGCAACGACACGTCGTCACCAAAAAATGACAGCAGTGTACCAACCGATTTACGCGCCTACTTAGACTCCAAGCAGGTACACACTCGACGTCAACTAAATGTCATGGTTCTCCTCCTTGCGGCAACTCTGTTCGCTCCGTGAAGGATTACCGTCGACAGGTCGTGACTTTGCAGAGGTGGCCGACTAGGCCGCCAAATCACCCTCCGATAACTTTTTCGCCGGATGATGCTGAGGGGGTTCACGTACCCCACAACGACCCTCTTCTTGTAGTCCTTGGAATTGGGGAGTACGACGTCACCAAGGTCCTCTTCGATACAGGAAGCTCCGTCGACCTCATCTTCCGAGGAACTCTACAGAAGATGGGAGTCGATCTCGACGACATAAAACCAACCTCCAGAACATTAACCGGCTTCAACAGATCCTCTGAAACAATACTGGGAACAATCCGCCTTTCAGTATGCGCATGTGGAGTCACTCGGACTGTCAAGTTTACCGTTGTAAGCACGGAGGCCCCTTACCACGCTATACTTGGAACCCCCTGGATACACTCAATGCAGGCCATTCCATCTACTTATCACCAGTGTGTCAAGCTCCCCGGTACGGACGGAAAAATCAAAACACTGCGAGGAGATCAAAAAGCCGCTAGGGAACTCCTAGTCGCCACAGTTAAACTCCAACGATCGTCTTTATCGGTTAACTACGTTTCTCCTCCAACCTATAAAGCCTGCTACCAGGAAGGCGAAGTTCTCGAGTTACCTATTTACGATACCGATCCAAGCCAGACCGCAAGGATTGGGGCGCATCTGTCTGAAGATATGCAGCGGTCAGTTCTCAACTTTCTCAAGGCGAATGTGTCCACATTCGCGTGGTCCATGTCAGACATGAAAGGAATTGATTCGGCCATCACAACTCACGAATTAAACGTCGATCCTACAGTCAAGCCTATTTGACAGAAGCGACGCAAGCTCAGTCCCGATAGGTCAACGGCTGTAAACGAAGAGGTCGACCGGTTGCCCGGTGCTGGCTCAATTGCTGAGGTCCGCTACCCTGAGTGGTTCGCGAATCCAGTTGTCATCAAAAAGAAGAACGGGAAGTGGCGCGTCTGCGTCGACTTCACAGACTTAAATAAAGCCAGCCCAAAGGACAGCTATCCTCTTCCCAACATCGACCGTTTAGTCGAGTCCACGGCTGGAAACGAGATGCTCACCTTCATGGACGCTTTATCTGGGTACAACCAAATCATGATGCACCCCGACGATCACGAAAAAACGACATTTATCACGGATAGAGGAACCTACTGCTATAAGGTCATGCCATTC
>NC_027750.1:58633747-58634755 GCF_000695525.1 Brassica oleracea var. oleracea
CCCATGCCCAAAAAACAGTAGAGAAGTACAACGGCTTACGGGTAGGATAGCTGCACTCAATCGGTTCATCTCCAGATCCACCGACAAATGCTTGCCATTCTACGATCTCCTGCGAGGTAAGAAAAGGTTTATCTAGGATGAGAAATGCGAGGAGGCATTTACTCAACTCAAGCATTATCTGACAACACCACCTGTTCTCGCCAAGCCAGATATCAGCGACGTTCTATCTCTTTACGTCGCAGTGTCACAAGCAGCAGTCAGCAGCGTTCTAATAAAAGAGGACCGTGGTGAGCAAAAGCCAATCTTCTATACAAGCAGGCGTATGACCGGACCAGAAACGCGATACCTAACTCTAGAGAAGATGGCACTGGTGGTCGTCGAAGCGGCGAGAAAGCTTCGCCCTTACTTTCAGTCACATTCGGTGGGAGTATTAACCGACCAGCCCCTCCGAACAATACTTCAAAATACAAACAGGTCTGGAAGACTAACGAAGTGGGCTATCGAACTCTGTGAGCTTGATATCACTTACAAGAACAGAACCGCAGCAAAATCTCAGGTTCTTGCAGACTTCGTAATCGAATTGGCCCCGGAGTTGGAGCAAGATGTCACACTCCCAAACCCAAACTGGACACTGCATGTCGACGGATCTTCGACTAACAGGGGCGCAGGTGCCTGAGTTCAACTACAATCCCCGACCGGCGAACTGATCAGACAGTCTTTTAGCTTCGGCTTTCCAGCCTCGAACAACGAAGCAGAATACGAATCTTTGATCGCTGGACTCCGCTTAGCAAAAGCTGTCAAGGCCAAACGCCTAAGCGCCTACTGCGACTCGCAGTTAGTCGTTAGTCAGTTTAGTGGCGATTACGACGCCCGCAACGATCGGATGGACGCCTACCTCAAGATAGTACATGGCTTAGCCGCAGAGTTTGAATTCTTCGAACTCGTCAAAGTTCCCAGGGGAGAAAACGTCTGTGCCGACGCCCTTGCAGCCCTTGGAAGCAAGCTTCG
>NC_027750.1:58634856-58635091 GCF_000695525.1 Brassica oleracea var. oleracea
CATATTCGGCCCCGACTGGCGAACTGAGTTCATCGACTATCTCTCAAAGGGGGAACTTCCAACCGAGAAATGGACAGCCCGCCGACTAAAAACACGCAGTGCCCATTATGTCGTCCTAGACGACGAACTCCATTGATTGACTGCGAGTAAAGTAATCCTCAAATGTATCCATGGTGATGAAACGGTCAGGGTTATGGCCGAAACACACGAAGGCGCTGGAGGAAACCATTCGGGC
>NC_027750.1:58635277-58647055 GCF_000695525.1 Brassica oleracea var. oleracea
ATACCCGTTCATGCGATGGGCAATGGATATCATAGGACCTCTTCCCTGCTCCCGCCAGCGGCGTTTCATTCTCGTCCTCACTGATTACTTCACCAAATGGATCGAAGCTGAAGCCTACGCTCAAGTCACCGACAAAGAAGTCCGTGGGTTCGTCTGGAAAAACATTATCTGCCGCCACGGTCTACCGTATGAAATCGTTACTGATAATGGATCACAATTCATGTCAGGCAACTTCAAGGAGTTTTGCAGCAAATGGAACATTCGTTTAAGACCCTCCATCCCTCGTTACCCGCAGGGAAACAGCCAAGCAGAATCCTCCAACAAGCTCATCATCGACGACATTAAGAAACGTTTAGACCTGAAAAAGGGTCACTGGGCCGACGAACTCGACGGATTTCTATGGAGCCTCCGCACAACACCAAGAGGGTCGACCAAATCGACACCTTTCTCTCTTGCATACGGTGTCGAGGCTATGGCTCCCGCAGATGTTAACGTTTCAAGTCTCCGACGCTCGAAAATGCCCCAGTACGTCGAACTCAACAAGGAGATGCTGCTTGATGCCCTCGAGGAAATTGAAGAACGACCGGACCAAGCTCTGCTACGAATCCAAAACTATCAACATCAGATAGAGAGTTACTACAACAAAAAGGTCCGAGCCAGACCCCTTGAACTCGGTGACCTTGTCATGCGCAAAGTGTTCGAGAACACTAAGGAGCTGAACGCCGGTAAACTCGGCGCTAGGTGGGAAGGACTCATCAAAGTTGTCAAACCAGGCGTCTACCAACTTCAAACGTCACGCGGAGAAGAAGTGCCTCGAGCATGGAACTCAATGCATCTACGACGTTTCTACTCGTAGGGACATAATCATCTCCAAAAAAAAAAAAAAAAAAAAAAAGAAGAGGCACCTCCAAATACAGATAAGGAACACAACAACCCGCAAATCTAAAAGTCTGCTTGAAAACAGCGACTTACCGATAAAATGAAAGTACGTCTATTGATACAACAACAGGGTCTATCAAGGCCACAAACACAAAAAGAAACACAAAAAGTACAAAGGAGACATAGGCAAAGCGTCAAGGCGCAGAATCTTGACCGACCTCCTCTGGGGTCCCAAGAGCAAAAGGACCGATTGGGTCTTCAGTAGCGGCAGCAGTCGGGTCTTCCTCGACAGGCTGCGACAGCGACGTCTCCTCGACTCTATCGTCTTCCCCCTCTCCATCTTCTCGTCCTTCAGAAGAAGAATCCGAGATGAGGACAGGATCCTCGATGCCCACGTTCTCGGTCTCTTCCTCTCGAACCGGAGTGTTGCCTATCTCAAGGTTGTCCTTTTCGGGGACCTCCTCCAGGTTCTCGTTCTCTGGACGCTCTTCAAGGTCACCGCCATCCGGAACCTCAACGTGCTCAGCGGGGACCGACGTCTCATCAACCAATGGCTCTTCTGTTGGCTCCCCGGTAATCTCGAGCGAGGTAATAATCTGAGAAGCCGTCTCCGGTCTGATCAAATTTACGTTCGAGCCATGAGGATCAAACGACGCTCTAAACCTGTCCTCCACGAAGCGAGAAGGGAGTCCCAGCGGAGAAAGAGTGAGGTCGCTATCAGATAGCGGACCAACACAAAGTTTTGTAGCCTCCGCCTCGTAGATTTTCTCCTGCTCAGCGAAGATGTCGATCATCTCTTGCGGGATCTCCGTCCCGCTTGCCCTTATCATCTTGAGGCACTTCTTCGTTCCCGAAGCCTCCGTACAGGTTCTTCGCTTTCCCAAGGGCTTCCAAGCGAGTAAAGTGGTCGCGCACGCGAACAAAGCAGTGATTGGCCTTATACCTCGTAGAATTTCTCCTGCTCAGCGAAGATGTCGATCATGTCTTGCGGGATCTCCGTCCCGCTCGCCCTTATCATCTCGAGGCACTTCTTCGTTACCGAAGCCTGACCGTACAGGTTCTTCGCTTTCCCAAGGGCCTCCAAGCGCGTAAAGTGGTCGCGCACGCGAACAAAGCAGCGATTTGCCTTCTCAATCATGGCGGCTTCGACTCTTTCTCTCTCACGAGTAGCCTCCAAACCCCGGGAGTCCCTCAAGCACTGCCTCTCTCTGATCAACTTCTCTACCGCAGCGTCCCTCTCTTCGAGTAGCTCGGCCTTGTCCTTCTCCAGATTCGCGGTCACTTGCTCCAGACGAGTGTTCTCTCGGGTAAACTCTTTCCTCGCCGCTCCGGCAGATTTGAGCTTACCCTCAAGCTCTTCGAACTTCACTCGAAGAATCTTTTTCTCCCTCGCAGCCTTCTCGTTAGCCTTCTTATGCTCCTCCCTTACTCTCACAATGGCCTTCAACCTCGCCTGGGCAATCTTCTCCGAAGACCCCAACTGGATCATCGTCTACTTCAGAGCACTGTCGTACTTCTCAACGAGGAAGTTCATGCTCCCGTCACTCTGCAGAACGACAAACACATATCACGTGAGATGGATGAGCCCGATAAATCAAAGAAAGAAATAAAAGGAGAAAGGTAACGCAGTTACCCGTGCTCTAGAGGAAGCAGCATCGATGTATTCGCTCTTGAAGTAAAGGTCTTCCAACTGCGGCATCTCCTTTGTCCCACCGCGAATTTGACGCGTCAGCTCCGCGCACCTAAGAGGATTAAGGATTAGGGTAGTTGTCTCATCGTAGGAAAACTCGACGCGATCAGGGAACTTGATCCTCCCCCTCTTCACGATAGAACCTTCAGAACGAGAGCCTTTTCTCGCAGACCGATCAGGAGCAGACCTCTCGCTCGCAACAGGATCACTCCCTTGCGTTGAGACCTTTATCTTCTCTGGAGGTGTTTCAGGAGAAACGCCGTCTCTCGTGACGACTTCGACCAGGGCCGCCTCCACATCAGAAGGACACGGCTCCGCTTCGATGGATCTCTTCTTCTTTCTGGGATGATCCTCAGGCACCCCCTCGGACGGGTTTGTCTCGACGGGATCCTCTGCAGCGCCCTCTCGCTCTACTGCCGGCGCTTCTCCGTGATCAACAGAGGAAGTAACCTCTTTTTAAGGCCTCTTCCTTCCTCTTTTTCTCTTCCTTGCCTCCAAATCCTCAGAGGTTTCGTCGAGAGAAGCGATCTCTTCAAGAGGAAGCTCTTCGGTTGCTCTCCTCTTGGATTTCCTACTCTTTTTCTTCTTCTTTTTGGGACTCGAGGTAGGAGGCTCCGCCCCAACGCCCTCGTCGACTAAATCGGGTGCTCCTTCCTTGGAAGCTCGGTCACCGTCAGAGCTGGTCGACGCTTGCACATTGGCGGGAGTTGACTTCTTCGAAAGCAATTGCAGCTTCCCCTTCAATAACGCGCTCAGATCAGGAACTCCGTCCATCTTTCTAGGTTCGTCTAGTAGCTTTTGCTGTTTCCGAGTAAAAAGGGACATGCGCGACTTACGGGGCCCGAGTACAACGGGAAGTCTCGACTCCCAATCAACTGCAAAAAAAGAGAGGAGGAGACTAAATGGTCAACAAAAACATAGGGACGGCGCATATAAGTTGTTGATGAAAACTTCTCGGTGAAAGACAAATGAACTCACCTCTGGCAATCCGAGCTTCTTGGCGTCTTATCCACTCTTGACTAAGATCAGGCCAACGGAGATGGCTGTGAGCCGCGATTGCCCGGGCACTCTCGAATAATTTCTCCGGGTATGCGATCGTATTCGGATGGCGAACTGCAACAACGAGAAACACGCAATTAAAAATACCCGAATAGGACATGACAACAACAAACAATATCTAACAAGCGTTTTGTTCCATAGCACGCGATAGTCGTCCCCAGGAGGTTCCGAGAAGGCATGCTCGTCGGACTTGATATAAAAATATGAGTGATGCCAGTCTTTCGTCTTGTTCGGATGCCCAGCCAAGACGTTGTAGCTCGAACGCATCTTCACTGAGAATATTCCATGCGGTGCTGCCTTCGTGAAAGTTAACTCTTCGAACACTCTCACGCTCATTGAGACGTCTATCTCCGCTGCCATCACCATCAGCATAACTGCAATGCGCAGCGACCCATTGAGCAACTGACAGATTCCAATGTCCCGACGAAACGCGTAAGACGTGATCAGTCGGGGAATCGGAAACCAGAGTTTCGTATGGTCCCTGAAATAAGATTCGTAGACGCACTGGTAGCCAATTGGAGGCGACCAAGGACATTGCCCCTTTGAAGGAATAATGTATGTAACACCGGTGCCTCCACTTCGCCTCAACAAATCCCGCACCGTCTTGTGAGAGGAGAAGGAATCGAAGACATTCCCCCATGACTGAGCCCGCGGGTCACGAAGTAATTCAGGCGGGAGTGGAGAGAGTTCCTCGAAGATCCCGCCAGGATGATTGATTGTGGGACGGCAGTCTATCTGGTCGAAAGGAATCCCCCGACGAGCTCGTCTCGAATGTCTCGAGGTTTGGCTGGACGCGTCAGAACCACTACCGCTCACGTCGCTGCTCCCGACTTCAACGCGATCCGCGCCTTCATCATGAATCATCCTATGAGCATCAGCGACCAAAAGACGTTGAGATAGGGTCATGTTTTCTGTATCCCGAAGAGCATCGCGAAGAATCAAGTCGAAGTCGTCCAGTGGGCTGTCAGTTGCTGACACATCTCTGATCGGACTCGGAGAATCCGCGATGCCCTTCCCTTTTTCTTCTCGCGACAGTCGACTTCTTGGAGGCATGTTCCTTAATGTAGGGGGCGACTACAACCGCCGAAGGATACTAACGAGTCTACGCAAGAAAAAACCTATCTAGAGAGAGAAAGTAAATGTAGAGAGAAGGGAGAGAAAACGGATACCTGAATCTGCAGAGAAGAATGACGGAAGCGAAGGAGAGAGGTCTATTTATAGCAAAAACGAAGGCATGTTTTCCGAGTGCAATCATTAGGTCTATGAAGGCCTAAATGAGCCTCAAAGGACGCCTGAATACCCAGGAACTTACTCGCGATGGTTCAGCTTCTCGCTGGAACCGGTTTTCGATCAAGAAGTTAGACCGGAATCAATTTCCTATCTCTATTTAAACCGGTCTCCGGTTAACCAACAAAACCGATCCCCGTCTTTTCACCCAAAATAATCTGTCACCCGAGTAAACTGTATCTCATTGTAAAGACTGAGAGGCGAAAGCACGCGTCAACGACTAAGCGCTACTCGGAGCGACTAAAAATACATGCTGGCGACTAAAAAGGGAAGTACTAACCCTCGCATCAGAGCCTGCTATCCGAATGAACCTGACCCACAAATTCACTGAGACCGCCGCGCCGCTCACAAGTGAACTGGGGGGAGACTTATTGTAGGAGATGGATTACATCCCTCCGCAAGGCCCATCGAATAACAGGCCCTAATCCAGTGAGTTGGATTAGTCCGGTCGGCTCGGCGGCTAAACA
Organism: Brassica oleracea var. oleracea; assembly: GCF_000695525.1. Lineage (NCBI taxonomy): Eukaryota > Viridiplantae > Streptophyta > Magnoliopsida > Brassicales > Brassicaceae > Brassica > Brassica oleracea. Next base: position 58,640,660 of record NC_027750.1, read on the forward strand.
CGAGAACTCGACCTTAGAGTACTTTTAGCCGGTCGACCAAGCCGACCAAAAGTACCCGGCTTGAAGGGAATTCCGCCCAGGCCCGTGGACGTGGCCTTTCGCTTCAAGGCCCAAAGAGGCACGAAATTAGGGCATCAAGAGCAGGAGACCTATAAAAAAGGGAGAAGAAGCAACAAGAAGGGGACTTTTTGACCATTGGACATACTAAGCGGCTAGATCTAGGGTTTTAGGCGATCTCTTTGATTTTGTTGCTCTTTCACTTTCTGTCACTCTTGTAACCCTTCACTTCGAATCTAATAAAACGTCTTTAGTCATCCTATTTCTGACTTCTTCACTCTAGTCGACTGAATCCCGTTCAAACACTTCTCATTCTCCTCCTCGGAGCTCTTGACTGCAGGAATAATGTAATATATTAAGAATATTAGTCAATGTTTTCTTAAAGCAACACTGAACTATACATCTTTATGTAAGAAAACAGCATGGACATACTATAGTTCAAGTTTGATGAATAGTCTTTCATTAACAACAAACGCCATATATATATATGGCAGAGAGATATGGAATTGTAGCAGTGAGAACATTCTGAGAAGCCTCTGCGTTTGACTCAACCTTAGAACCTTCCTCGATCGTTGTAAAGCTGAAGTCAGATAGGACAGGGTTATGTTCTTCAAGCAAAGCATATACTGTTTCAACTGCTTTCTTGATAACAGTAAACGATCGGAGAGAATCAAATATTTTTTCCAGATACTCTTGAGCACCAAATCTTTTAACCTAAACTCACAAACCAAGATTGCTTTGTCACCACAATATGATATTATTTTTGGTAAAAATTGAAGCCTGGCTTGTCCAAAATGAGTTCTAAGAAACTGCAACTGCAACTAGAGAAAGTTCAACATTTTATAAAAGCGTTGACGTCAAAGCTTAGAATCATCAAGAAAAATATTAGAAGCTTGATAGTTTTTTTTTTTTTTGGTCAAGAAGCTTGATAGTTTTCTTCTTCCTTTAGAACTCTGTTTTCTCTGTTGATTCTCTGACATGTCTTCCTCATTTCTGCTCTATAGTGTTTCGACATGTATCTATTGGCGAGTGAGAGTAGATTTGGCGTTTTATGAACGTGAAATCAAATGCTCCGTGTTACTGTTCATTATCACTTTTAATCGTGAGTTTCCCTGTATTATTCTCCATTTCTGAACGCAGTTTCGTCGTTATCATCTGCTCGTTCTTGCTGTCCTGTTTCAAAGGCGCCAAACCCAAACCCAAACCCACTTTGATTGATCTTGGTTTCTTCCCCCGGTGGCCAGCGCTTGTAGCTTATGCCCAGGGAGACCTCGTTTCTTCTCCTTTCTGTTGATGTATTAGTTCGCGGAGTACTATACATGAGGTACTACGTAACGTGTTGCATGAAGCTAGAGCCATATTGAAGTTCATGTATTGATTTCTTGAACTTAAAAAGGAAAAGGAATAATGTGTGAAAACAAATGGGCGTTTTCCATTAAGCAAAAGAGAATTTGCTTGAAGAAAAAATATGTCATTTAGAAAAAGGAACTTTGCATAAAAGGAAAAAGAAAGATTAACAAAGAGATTTGAAGATCTTTACTTGGGAAAGAAAGCCACAGAATCTACCGAGTATAAATAGGTTGGAGAGCTTTCTAAGAGATTAACACGGAGAAAAGTATTCTTAGCAAAAGGGGTTTCATTACTTGTATGGTGCGTGAAATATAAAGGGCTAAGAAGAAAGAGTTTCTTAGGATCATGTGTTAGATCATAGATACGTGTGAGTCTAGTGTTTTCCTGATTAATTAAGACTTGTAAGTTTACTTGGAAGAGATCTAGTAAAGACGTATTTCTTTGTTGAGAAATTCTTTGTGTTTTTTTTGTTCATTTATTGTAGTACTAGTATTACCCTCGTGCTACGCACGAATCAAAATAACTGTATTTTAAATCATTTGATGTTAAAACTGTATTTTCAGAATTATCAATCAAAATAAAATAATTATATTAACTAAATATTTTATAAATATGGAATAACAATTTCATATAAAATAGTTGCACTCAAGCAAAGAATTGTAAACGACAAAATAATATTTATGATGTTGTTTTAAAATAGATATATGTTGAAAGTATTTTATGTTTAAAATTTGAGATATATTCCAACAAATAAAAATATATTTTAATGTAATATATTTAATTCACTAATTTTCTTTGTGTTTTTTGCAAATAAATCTTCCATTTAAGTTATACATTTTTATTTTAAATACAAAAAGTTATGATCGATTATAACAAAATATAATTGAAAATATACTTGTTTTTGATATTTGATACCTAATATAAAGAGTGAGACCCAATAGAAAAATCAATTATGAAAAGAATATTCATATTTAAATGCTACAATAAACACATTTAAGTTCACCATCATCCAATCTTCAAAAATCCATGTATATATTTTATGGCTACATTTTTTTCATTGTTCTATTTCTTATTATTAAAGTAGAAAACATTTACTTGGAGATTTGAAGAAAAAAATCTATTTGCAAAATCTATTTAAAGTATTTTAAATGAATCCGGATAATATTTTTTAAAATACTGATTTTCTATTATTTTAAAGTATTACTGCAAACTCAAGGATAATATTTTTTGTTGAAAAAGTACTGATTTCCTGTTATTTTTAAGTGTTTGCATTTTCTCTCTTTGTAGTAAATAGATAATATAATTTTCTTAAAGAGAAGTTACAAAACAAATATGAAAATCAATTTATGAATAAAAAGATTCGATAAATACTTTATTACCTTACAAAAAAGATGCTGATAAATTTTTATTCCCCAACTTTTCATAAGCTCTGAAACAGAAATATACTCAAATGCCATTTTAATCTGAATTGAGTCAATTTACATATTGTAAATACCGTGGAGTTTGAGCTTTTGAGGAAACTGTGAGAAATATACAAAAAGGAAGAGCAATAAAAAAGTTTGAGAGGTTGTTTGCTATTTTAATTGTTTTAAATTGTTTCACAGCCACGATATTTGAAACTTGAGACTCTTGAAATATAAAAAAGAAGGCAAGTTATATAAAGAAAAAAAAAACAGTTTGACAAAGGAACGTGGGATGAAAGTTTTAAGGAAATTTAAGAATTTTGGTAGTTGATATTGCATAAAAATAAGGGATGGAGAAATTTTACTTTTCATTCGGTTGTTTTTTTTCTATTTCATTTGTTTGGTTTTTTTTTTTTTTTTAAAATTATGTCATGTGTCGGAATTTCATTGGTAAAATGACTTGTGCTTTAGTATATAAGGAATTTCTTGAGACAGTACGGGTACTACTACTCTATGACTGTTATAAATTATGGAGTGGATTGCCATTAACCAGGCCCGGACCGAGACCGGTCCAATACTTAGAAGATGGAGAGATGACCGAAGCCTAGAGAGAGGAGAGAGAGAGCCGACTTCAGGAGAGAGAAAGGCGGTCACAAAGCTTGGAGATGTAATCTTTCCATTATTATGTATTAGTAGTTTTCCTAATCCTAGTGAGTTTAGGTTTTGGATACTTTCCATTTATCTTCATCTTGTAATCCTTATATAAAGGAACCCCCTTGATCATTAATAATAACATCGAAATATTCAGTCTCTAAAACTCTCTATTTACAACATGTTATCAGCACGATAGACTCCAAAACTCTGAGACAAAACCTAACCTAAAATCCGTCACACATAAACCCTAATCCAGATGCAACTTAAAATCGATCTATCTCTCAAACCCTGAGGAAGCAGACAATGAGCCACATATCAAATTGAAGCTCTTGACGAGACGAATCCATCAACGCAAACCGTTTGTCGATCCGATCTCAGATGCGCCCACACTCGCAGAAACAATACGCGGCATTGTCTTGATCTTTTGGAACCCTAATCCGAACCAACAAGATTTTCTAGCCAAATTCAAATCATGTGAAAGATAAGTTTATCATACCTTAGTTGTTTGATGATATCTTGTTCAGATTATGGTGTTCATGTAATCTAATACTCCTTGTTTTTATTTCATGAACTGAGAGGAGTTGGTGCAAAGATCTCAAACACAAAGCTGTTCGCGATCCATACACTGACCATGAACCGGCGATCTCAAGCTTGACCAGCTCACGGTTCTTCTCATATTTCTTCCTGTTCACAACAGAGCCAGCCCACGTTCGCATCACAGCTAGCTCGCGTCCGTGTGCTACTAGAGGTTCATCTGACTTTGGTGGTCCGGTTCAACCCTACAAAATAAAGGTAATTCGAAATCTGAAAATAAGAATAGAATTTGGTTGTTTTGTAAAGATTGAAACCATAAAAGATAATCTCTAAAACTAAAAGCCATAGGTTAAATAGATCAATGAGTAAATCAAAGCTCTATAAGTTCGATCTAAAACCTAAAAACGAGATTGATCCATTGATCAATTAAAATCAGAACCTTAAAGGTTTTTGAATCTCAAATCAAATCCTCTTGATCAAAGATCAATTTTTTTGAAATCCCCTAAAACACTAATTTAGGAAAATTGGTTTTAATTTTGATTTGAAACTTGAGTGTTTGATTGATCGCCTAGAGCTATGATTAGGATTGTTTTAAAACTTGAATCTGAATCTTGTTTAAACTAAAACCCTAATCTCGAATTTTAAAAATTCCTAAAGGTCTTGAAACCTTAAATCTCTCATTACTTAAAGCTTGAAAGATTGATTTAAAGAATTTACATATTGAATGAGAGTTAGGTTGCTAGATTATTTAATTCTAAAACCTAATAGATATGCAACTAAGAAATAGGATTGAATGCATCTAGATCCCGTTTTGTATATGGCCGTGTGGCCTAATACATTGTTCATACTTGCGGCCTTGTGCCTTGATTGATTAAAAGCCGTGTGGCTTAGTGCTTATCAAAGTGACTGTGTGGCCTAGTATCCGGATGGTTATATAAACCGGATTGCATCATGATCTGATCCTTAAGATCGTTGTATCTTATAATGGCCGAGAGGTATCAGCATCACAATGCAAAGCCGTATGGCCTAAGCATCAAAGATAGACTTATGAAATTATATGCACTGATTATGTAAATTGGTTGCAAGAATTCTAAATCAATGAATTGATTGATAATATGATTTCAGATGCCGAGATTTAATCCCATGGATTATGCCATTGTAAATCTCTCTGGAGAAAATTATCAAGAATGGAAAATGAACATTTCAATTGCCCTGAAGTCTAGAGGATTCAAGAAATGTATCATTGAAGGAAATGATGAAATTGAAAGTGAAAAACATAGAACCATTACAATAATGCACCATCATCTCACTAAGGAACTGAGAAATTAGTATCTACATATTAAGAATCCTCGTGACCTGTGGACAGAATTAAAGTCCAGATACACTATGGTATTATTACCAAGGTCAAACATGAATGGATGAGTCTCAGGTTCCAAGACTTTGAGACAGTGGTCGAGTTTCACTTTGCCTTGTCCAAGGGCTATTGGTCTCAATGCCCACATCATGGCTTCACCAAGGAGAGTTTGCTTAGCACCTTCTATAGAGGAGCTCTACCACAGTGCAGAAACATGCTTGATACTGCTAGCAATGGTTTCTTTTTGGGAAGAACTGAGGAAGAGGCAGAAGAACTGGTAGAGAACATGGCCAATAGTGACTCAGTCTACAGTGAGGAGCATGATAGGGTCAACAGAAGTGATGATCAGCAGACAAAAAAAGAGATCAAGTCCTTACAAGACAAGATGGATTTGCTTCTTTCCAACCAAGCTAAACAGGAGCAGATGAACTTTGTGGGTGGTCCTAGTCAAGAGGTTCCTCCTAAGGTCAATGAGGTTGATGGTTTAGAAGGCCAAGAGGAGCTGTGCTTCATCAACGCTAATGGGACATGGTACATGAAAGAGCCCAATTTTCAGTACCAAAACAACTATCAGCAACGACCTTACTACAACAATCAGCAAGGAGGTTACCAAGCCAACCAGCCTCCTCAGATTCAAGGAAGCTCTTCTCAAGCTCAAGCTCCAGATTTAAGTGTGGATTCTATGTTCAAGCAACTCTTGGAATTTCAGGCCAGAAATGAGAAGACCATGATTTATGAGTTCAAGAACATCCATGTAAAGATTGATGGGAACTACTCTGACCTCAACAACAAGTACATGCAACTTGCCTCTCATCTCAAGGCTTTGGAGAGTCAAGTTGCTTCTATGCCTTCATCCTCCAAGCAGCCAATGGGGTCTTTACCAGGGAAACCAGAAAAGAACCCCAAGGAGTCTTGCAATGTTGTCTTCTCCACTACTTCTCCAGAGATTGAGCTGAGTGATCATGAGAAAGAGGAGGATGAGATTGAAAGACTGGTCTTTGGAACTGAGTTTGGGGAAGTTGAGAGATTTGTTGTGGCCACAGC
>NC_027750.1:58647183-58648895 GCF_000695525.1 Brassica oleracea var. oleracea
TTGAGATTGAGCTATCACTCTATGATAAGCTCCCTTTCCCCCAAAGAGTTCTCACCAAAGCTCAGAAGAAGGTGCTCTCCAAGTTCAGGAAAGATCTTAGTGATGTTGGGGTCAGGCTTCCAAAAATCTCGGGTATACGTGAAGCTCATGTCCAGATGATGCTCATCAACGACATTCTAGACCACCAAGCTGAAGTGGCCGAGCTTTTGGACATCTCCATTCTGAAGATTGATCCACCAATCCCTCCAAAGTCCCTCCCTAAGCTTGAGTATAAGCTTGAGTTTCAAGAGATGTTCACCTTGCCTTGCTACCTTGGTAAGCTCACTTTTGATGATGCTCTTGTTGATTCTGGTGCAAGTGTGAATGTGATCTCAATGGAGATGATGAAGAGTCTAGGGATTGAGAGCATGGAGCCAAACACATCTTCCCTACAGTTTGGAGATTCCTCTTCTACAACCCCTATTGGTATCATCAAGGACTTCCCTTTGAAGATTGGAGCATGCACCATTCCTATAGACCTCACTGTTCTGAAGATGGCAACTGAGAAGAGAGTCCCATTGATCCTTGGCACTCCATTCCTCACAACAGTGGGAGCTTGCATAGACTTGCCAACAAGAAGGTCACACTCCTAAATATGAACAAAGCTGTCTCCTATCCACTACAATCCCGAAAGATGAAAGCTGAGTATTGTGGAACAATCACTTGTGGAGCATCCTCCATTGAGAAGACCAAGGCTAAAGGGGTTGGTATTAAGAAACAAGGTCTTGCTGGAGAGTACTCTAAAGAGCTGTGTGATGAGCACTTGGAAAAGTGCTAAAAAGAAGGAGGTGAGTAGAGCCACAAAGGCTGCTCATGACAAGAAGAAGATTGTAAAAGAACCTCATCCCCCACCTCTTGATAAGAATCCTCACACTCTCACTCTCCACCCAATGAAGCTTAAGGATGGGGCCATTGAGTACAAAATCAAGTGCAAGGGAAGGTCTAAGCCATTTGCAAGTGCAAGGGTCATCATCACTCCTCAGCTCCAGAATGATCCAATCAAGCTTCAAGAGCTTCTCTCTCAAATCCTCACCATCACTCTTGAAAGTGGGAAGGATCCTCCTCCTCCACTCTCCGGTTGAGGTACCACTCCAACCTTTCCATTGTATATACCAGTTTATCTTTGCATATTGCTTTCCTTTGGGTATCTCTCCCTCACTCACACAGAGACTGTGTGATTTAAGTGTGGGGGAGGTATCAAGCATTTGATCATGTTTGCTTTGATGATTTTGAGTCTAATGCATTGCATTGTACATACATATATGCATAGAAAAAACAAAAAAAAATTCAAATTTTTGAATCATGTAGTTGCATCACTTGCATTCTTAAGATTGAGTCAAGAGCATATAGGATGCATTCACTTGCATATGGAGCAGCTGATTGATATTGCCTTGTATAGAACACTGGTTTGCACTGAATTTGACACCCTAGTTAACCTATCAAGTAGCTTAAGCATCTTTTGAAAGGCTCGCATGCTTCGAGCCCTAGCGACCCACTGGAGCGAGGTATGACACCCGCTCTATACCAGAGCGACCTCTCGCAGCGAGGTAGCGTACCCGCTCTGGGCCCAACATCCCGTGGACAACTTTCGAGAACCGGAGCGACCAAGACGGAGCGAGGTGGGTACATCGCACGCCAAATCCATGAAGTGCGAAGGAAGCCAGAGCGACGTC
>NC_027750.1:58650252-58653644 GCF_000695525.1 Brassica oleracea var. oleracea
GTCTTGATCATACTAAAATAGATCTCTAGGCATTTTCTGCCCACAAGGTGTATGATGAAATGCCTGAACCAACCATTCAATGCTTTTAGCTTGCTTTACCTAAGAGATTAGTTGCTAAAGGAGTTAAGATTGCTATTGGACTTGTTCTCCATGTTTGCTTTAGTCACATTCAACCTAAGAGATTAGATGCTTGAGGTGCTTTACTAAAAGAACATTCATCTAGAGATAGAGCTTGTTTAGCTTAGTGTCTAGGCATAAGGAAAGTGTTTGATTGATAGCTTGCCACCCTTAGATTGGATCTAAATCACCCAAGATCAAATGCCTAGCCCTATGAGTCCTCTTGCTTCATATTGAGAAAGAAAAATCATTACTTTATTGCATTAGCTTATTTGTTCTTAGTTCATACAATCTTTAAAACCGGATTGCACTTAGCTTAAGCGTGAACTTGCATTTTCTTTGCTTTAGAATCACCTAGGATTGGTTCGACAATCTTATATACTACAACATTTGATTAGGAGCCTTGAAAACTCTTAACATCAGTTCCAGATAATATAAGATCGGATATTCACAATATTCAGGGAATTACCAATTTGGGGAGGATGAGCAATTATTTGGGTGTTCCGGAAAGCCTTGGGGGGTCCAAAATACAAATTTTTGGTTATCTAAACGACCGAATAAACAACAAAGTTAAGGCTGGACAGTTCGGTTTCTCACAAGAGGGGGAAAGGAAGTTTTGATCAAATCGGTGGCTGCACCGATGCCAACGCATGTAATGTCATGTTTCAGGCTCCCTAAAGGAGTGACGAAGAAAATAACATGCACCCTCTCTCATTTCTGGTGGGGTGGAAGTGGAAATAAAAAAGGAATTCATTGGCTTTCTTGGGATAAAGTGTGTACTCCTAAGGAGGAGAGGGGGCTGAGTTTTAGAGATCTTCAAGATTTTAATACAGCTCTGTTGGGTAAACAATTATGGCGGTTAATAGATAAACCAGATTGTTTGTTTTCTAAAGTATTTAAAGGACACTATTTTCGAAATACTGATCCTTTGAACGAACACAGATCATATTCATCCTCTTATGGATGGAGAAGCATCTTCTCAGCTAGATCTCTGGTTAAAAAAAGGCTAATCAAAAGAGTGGGAACATGACAATCCATCTCTGTATGGACAGATCCGTGGATCCTCGCCCGAGGTCAGCAATACCAAAAACAAATACTCAAGTTTTAAACCCTTCATTAAAGGTGGAACAATTCATCAATCCGATTGACTGTTCATGGAATGTAGATTTGCTTAATGCTTATATACATGCTGATGATGTGAAAATCATTAGAGGTTTAGCAGTAAGTAGATCTCACAAACTAAACACAGTGGGATGGAGTTTCGGAGTCTGGTAAATATTCGGTTAAATAAGGTTTCAGAATTGAATCTTTATATCCAGATAGAGTTCAGAGGAGTATTTTATATGGACCAAATGTTAAACCGTTATTAGCCCTTTCTTGAAAACTGAAGTGTCCTCCAAAATTGAGACATTTTGTGTCAATTTCTTTCTGGTACTCTGCCAGTTTCAAAGATTCTTACAACTCGAGGGATTGTTTGTGATACACGGTGTTGTATGTGTGGGGCAGAAGAGGAATCAACTAATCATGTACTTTTCGAGTGTCCCCCAGCTTTACAAACATGGACACTTTCTAGGATTCCTTCCTCTCCAGCGATCTTTCGATCGTCGACAATTTTCACCAACATGAATTATCTATTTTGGAGACTGCCAAAAGAGGAGGATTTAAATTATTATCCATGGATATTATGGTACATTTGGAAGGCTAGAAATGACAAGATTTATTCAAACAAAGATGGCAACCCACAGGAGATATTGCGGATGGCCGATGTGGAAAGTAAGATATGGATGGAGGCACAGTTAACCGTGGATGGTCCTGTGGAGAATTCCTATAGTGGGAGTTTACAACAATCTGCGGCTCTAGCCCTGGACGGCTCTAGAGTTTGTTATATTGACGGCGCTTGGAAAGAGGAAGACATGTTTACGGGACAAGGATGGTTTTGCAGAAAGAGTGGCTTGACCGATGTTATGATGGGGGCAATGAATCTTCGTAGAAGTTTGTCACCTTTGCATGCTGAGTGTGAAGCACTAATTTGGGCAATGGAATGCATGAAGACCCTCCAATTTTCTGACGTAGTGTTTGCGCGGATTGTTCTCAGCTGGTGAAGATGGTGTCGACACCTGATGAATGGTCTGTTTTCTCTACCCACATTGAAGAATTCAACCGCAGTAAGATTTTATTCCTTCACTTCCGGATCAGACATATTCTTAGAGCACAAAATACCTTGGCGGACAAGCTTGCACGCGGTGCGAGGAGTTCTCCTTCTGTTTTGCTTTATGTCGATTCAGTCCCACCGGTTTGCCTTGTTTAGACCGGTTGGAGTTTCTAGTTAGTTATTAGTTGATGTTATCAAAAAAAAAATCATATTTATCTTTTTTAACAATTATTCTTAAAAAAAATATTTTACAAAAACACATAATGATGAAAACATATTTTAATTTGAAAAATTATAATAAATATATTGTTAGAAAACATTCAAACTTGAGAAACCGCGGACATCCACCTAGTTTCCTTTATTTAAAATACACTTATACTAATTTTTTAATTATAAGAAATGGTTATGTGCCCTGTACTAAAAAACTATCTTGGATCCCCCCCTGGTTATAAGGCGGGCTCAAAGACATGGACCAGCAGTGCACCCGCTTAGAGCCCACGTACAAAAAGGCTAGTACGTACCAACGTACAATAGGACCCATATATTCCAACGGTTGAATACTTAAAAGGCCTATTCTAAAAGGGGAAATTACATGTTTATCACTTTTATGCTGCCACTTTTTATTTTTACCACCACTAAAGGAACATTTTCAAAAATATATTCTTCACTAAGTGGCAAAAGACTCTTATGCTCATGTTCTTTATATATATATAATAAATAAATATTTAAAGAAACAAAAATCTAAAAAAATAAAAAATAATTTTTTTAATTTTTTTCTGAATTATACTATTTCGAAATTCAAACCCTAAACTCTAAACCATCAATCCTAAACCCTATTTTTTTTTGAAATACGAACCCTAAACCCTAAACCCTAAACCATCAATCCTAAACCCTAAACCATCAATCCTAAACCCTAAACCATCAATCCTAAACCTTTTTTTTTGAAATAAATCCTAAACCCTGAAACATCAATTCTAAACCCTAAACCCGAAACATCAACTCTAAACCATAAACCCTAAACCTTCAACTCTAAACCCTAAAACATCAACTCTAAACCCTAAACGTAAACTCTAAAACCCTAAACCTTATATTTTTCTGAAATTCGAACCCTAAACCCTAAAAC
>NC_027750.1:58654563-58657202 GCF_000695525.1 Brassica oleracea var. oleracea
TTTGGTATATAAACCGATCAAACCGAATAAACCGATCAATTAAAATATAAAGTATAAGTATATGTAAATTATATAATATAATTAATAATATATACCTAATTTATTTTATTGGTATGATCTTCCTACTTAAATGTTTATTTTAGTTATTTAATATTTTATTTTAAGTTCAAATTTTTTTTTATCAAATTAAAAAAAAACATATTTTTTACTTTTTTGTTTAATAGTATTATTGATTACTGATATTTCTTACTTTTATTCCATAAAACTATTACTGTTATTAAATAAATATGTTTACTGATTATTTAAATAGTTAAATAAAAAATATATTATTTAAAAACCAAAATATTGCCATGTTATAATTAAATTTAAAGCCGATATCTAATCTTATAAAGTAAAATTCACAAAATATTTTAAAAGATAAATATATTTACGGTTTTTTGGTATAAAACCGAATAAACCAAAAACCGACGGTATATGAACCGAACCAAACCATGTTAAATATGGTTTTAATATGGTAGATATTTTTTATAAACCGAAACGCCGAAAAACCGAAAAAACTGAACCGAAACCGAACCGATATCCGGATGAAGTGGTATTTTGAAAATAATATTTTTGGCAATTTCCCATTCTAAAATGTTTCAACCGTGTTCTTCTTTAAATTTTTATATAATTATTTGGCAGCACTGTAAAAAAAAACATCAAATTTATGTTAAAAATAGTGGGAGACCATTGCGGTAGTATATTATTTTTATAATTTTCTTGTTTTTTTTTTTTTTTTTTTTTTTTTTTTTGATTAACCAGGTGTTGACCTTGCGGCCCCCCACCTAGGTCCGGCGCCAGCCTTTGCCTGTACCTTTTTACGGGCCCTGGGCACGCCTCCCCCTCTCCGCGAGTCGAACAGCCGACCTCCCCTCCCGGAGGTAGTACCACTGGACTACGAGGTCCTGGGTATAATTTTCTTGTTGATTTGGGTTTTATACACGTATAAAAAATAAATAATGAAAATTGAGTGGTTTAGTTTGGACCAACTTATTTTAAATCAAGAATTATTTGTATGCTTATTTATCTTTAGAAATTTATCCATTACCATTGCCTGCATTGTTGTGGAACTGTTTAGTTTATGATTTATTGTCTACGTCAATCCCTTCGTGGTAATCGGTTGAAACATTTAAAGAAGATACAAAAAATAAGCGATGATATTTGTTTTTATCGAATGAAGATACAAAATTTGATGTTTTTTTTTGTAGCTGTCACGAAGAAAGAACCGAAAATCGAAGGAAGATACAAAAAATAAACGCAAAACAGGATTACTCTTTATAATTTTTGTAGCTGTCACGAATTTTCATAAAATTTAAATTGCATTATATTTATTAAAGTGATGATTTTTTTTTTTTTTTGCAAACATGATCTTTATTACTGATTTATAATAAGTTTTAGTTTTTTAGATATTTAGTTTTCATTGAAAAAATTCAACATTTATTTAAATATATTAATTTATTAAATTAGTTTGATCTGCATTTATTGTGTTTGATCAAACATTTATGTTTGATCATCATTTTCTGATATGCGTCACCCATAATATGGAAAATCCATTTGGCGTCAACTCTTTAAATGTCTTCTACTTTGGATTGTTCATATATAAATTATGAATTTTGTGTTTTGAACTTTTGAAGATATTATATTTTATATAGAAAGGAATCTAGTTCTAGTTATATAGTATAATTTTAAAACACATTGATTCCTAAATAAAGGAAGAAATATATACTTGATGTTCAAGTAGCCTTTTAAGATAAATCACAAAAAATATACTATAAGTGTTTCTCATGACTTTTATTTTAATTTTACAAAGAAATATATACTTGATATCTCATAACAATACTTATACCTGTAATTTCATTTTTGTTAATAGTATTTTAGGTATAGAGATTTTGTAGTCTTTCCACATCTTTTGAAATCTGTATGAATCAATCATTATTTATTAGCCATTAATATAATTTCTTCTAGCATGCAAATGCTACAAAAATAAATAGAGATTTTGGAAGACGAGCATAAGAGACAGAAAATTTGTAGTAAAAATTATATGCGTACGCTGTTTACATAAATAAACAAAAATTCATTCTTTTTTTTTTGGAAATAAGAGATTAAATTAAGAAGCAAGTGCAGATGAATGATAAGTAGAAGTATACACTACAAGAAAACATCAAAGATTCTGAGGGAAAAAATCGTCGGAATTTCGTCGGAATACCGTTATTCCGACGACATACCGACGAAACAAGTCGTCGGAAATAATTCCTCGGAATTTCTTATTTCGTCGGAAATCCCTCGGAATTTTCCGACGGAATTCCGAGGAAACAAATTTCCGAGGATATTCCGAGGACCATTATTTTGTCGGAAATGTCCTCGGAATATACCGAGGGAGAACTTCGTCGGGATATTTCCTCGGACGTTCATCGATCGATGCGTTTTAGACATATATACATCGATCGATAGGAATATACCGACGGAACTGTTCCCTCGGTATATTTCGAACTTTTTTTTGTAAACAGATCGATCGATGGATTTATGTCCAAAAACGCATCGATCGATCGCGTGAAAAATATAATTAATTTCCTCGGAATGTAAAAAATATTAATTTTTTT
>NC_027750.1:58662036-58672549 GCF_000695525.1 Brassica oleracea var. oleracea
AAAATTGGGGTTCCTCGGAATTTCCTCGGAATATTCCGACGGACTGAGGTTTCCTCGGAATTCCGTCAGTATATTTCGAGGAAATTCCGAGGAACCCCAATTTTTTGTTTCCTCAGAATTTCCTCGGAAATTCCTCGGTATATTCCGAGGATTTCATTTTCCGTCGGAATGTCCGTCAGAATACCGCTGTTTTCTTGTAGTGATAGGACACATGGAGCTGTCAATTCATCCATTCCAATAGATTCAACATCACAGAAACCTAAAAGTCATACAAAACCCCAATTGAATATGCTGCAACGTGCAAAATTTACAGAAGTCAGAATGTTAAATAGTTGAGAAAGAGCACTAAAGATTATTCAAATAAAATTGAACATAAAACCAACCCAATGTCTGGAAAGTACATGACTAATATAAATTGGTCAGACCATAGTACCTCAGACAGCCGCACCTGCTTCGGAAAATTTCCATTCACCATACAAAGAACCTTCTCGTTCTTTTACACTGCACAAATAGTAAAGAAGGTTTTAAGAATGATCAATTTTCTGGTCTGGTGTCTCCTGTTCATTAGCACATTTACAATTAAAAATTTGTGTGCATGATGAAAAAAATATAATCTTGAGAGAAAACATTGCATGTGAGCAAATGAGGCCTGATAGATAAAAACCATAGTAGAATTAGAGAAAAGAGTGAGATCTAAAGAGATTAATGAAGAGTAAAATAAGATAAAGAATAATATGAATTAACAATTTTTTTCGGAGAAGAAGTCTTGCATGTCCACATCGAGTTTGTGGATTACTGGATTAGAGAAGGAAAAAAAATTGTGTTTCTTAAGAAATCTGCAATAGTAGAATAACCTTGCACAAGTATAAATGATATAGTGGAAGTAGTTATTCGGAAATTGCTAGTTCGTGAAGGTGTGAAAAGAAGAACAGTCCTTGAGGTGGATTGAGAGAATATTTTTGATTTTCTAGTAAAAACTTAAATTTAAAAGTAAGTGGGAAAATTTAGCCTTTTGTATGTTTATTCTTTCCTTTTTAAAATTTTTTATTTTTAAATTATGTGGTAAAATTCTAGAATATGATTTGTTTAGTGACTTGTGCTTTCATATTTTTCTAACGCTTTGTTTTATTAAAACTGATTTAGAACATATTACATCACTAGAGAGTAAGATATAACGATACCGAAAAACTAATGGTCTTTCCACACTAGAAACTAACGAAGACAAACAACATTGATGACACATTAGCAATACAAATTGATCTTGTTTCAAAAAAGATATATTAGGTGTTTCCGTTCCAACAATAGCAGACGAACTTCTATTACCTTCAACTGAATAAAACATAACAATATCTCATCGTCTAGATAAATCTTCTTTCTTCGGTTGCCTTTATCAATTCTGCCTCAAGTTAGCTTTAGTTAAGTTACTGTTGAACAAAACTGAAATACAAAATATAAATCAGATAGATAGTTGGGATTGATGGTTCATATCCAATATAACCACCCAAAATCCCATAAAAATATGGAAGTAAACCAATCCTAAAGTAAAACTTGATCCACCTCCTTGCATAGAGAAAATTGAAAGACGAAACCACTTCAGCACCAATAACTCACTCAATCGAAGACCAAACACACTCAAAGAAAAACAAGAAGCTGCAAGATAACTCATCAGAAAGACGAAACCCAAAATGGATCTTTAAGACAGTGCAAATGAACTTGTTATCAGCAAACCCGTTGCTAAGAGAACACCTTTCCTCTGAAGAGGCTAACACCATCCAACCAGACTAAACGAATCAGCAACCAACCTTAGATCCGCCTTGAATCCCTTTTCAAAAGGGAAAAGAGCAAAGAAGGTGAGCCATCCACACAACTGGACAATAATAGAAGCAACGACGAGGCAAGCAAGAAGACAAAGCCAACCCTGTTTAACTACGAACTAAGGACTGTCAGCGAAATCACTACACGAAACGTTCAGATCCGAGAAAGAGAAGTAATATTTATAACAAACTAGAGAGAGAGAGAGAGAGGAGAGCCTCTCCGGCACCAGCTAAGAGTGCCATGGCGCCGGAGAGACTTTGATCTAGATGAAAGTTGGGAGTCGACTGCGAGGGTTGCAGAGAAAATTAGGGTTTTTTGAGACTTTTACTTTAATATATAGATGATTTCGTAATGACAATTAATGAAAATTTTCATTAATAAGGAAAATGCCCTTTTCCGTCATTTACCAAATACTAGTACTTACTTTTATTTTCTCTGCTTAAACGCCGCTGTTAGAAAAGAATGGGCACATGCATGCTATGTTTTGTTTAGGGGCACAACCTATATATTTTTTTTCTTTCAATTT
Source organism: Brassica oleracea var. oleracea (assembly GCF_000695525.1). Classification (NCBI taxonomy): domain Eukaryota; kingdom Viridiplantae; phylum Streptophyta; class Magnoliopsida; order Brassicales; family Brassicaceae; genus Brassica; species Brassica oleracea. The sequence continues at coordinate 58,664,378 of NC_027750.1, forward strand.
TAGGGGAACAACCTATATATTTAGATAATGGAAAAAAGTTGAGTTTTTTATTTGAAAAAGAGGAAATAGTCGAATTGCTTGCTAACTTGAGATGATGGACCAGATTCTAAAGGCTTATTATTGTGATTGTTGTCTATGTATAATTTATTAATAATACCAATTGTTCCACATATAAACTTTCAGTAAATAAATTTGATAACTAAAATTTCAGTAATCTTACTTTTATATATACAAGTAACAAATAAAGAAACATCATTTAAATTATCAGTAATCTGTAAACCAGCATTTATTTTGATTCTTTATTTATAAAAAAATCAGTAATCTCTTATATATTAATTGAGAAACATTGCAACATTGTTTTGTAATCATGTGTCAACGTGAGGATGAAATTCAGAATTCTTAGAAAAATATGTTGGTCTATCTTAACTTAAAATATTTTTTTATTAAACTAATTATTAAATTGATAAATAGTATACAATAGAATATTTTCTCACTTTCCTTAAATAAAAGGTACGGAATTGCCTAATATGATTAACGTATATATGACAATTAATGATTATGAATAATAAATATTTTATATCAATTTTTGTATCTTAGCTCTTTTTTGTTTAATTTTATATTATCAAAAAATCGCACATTAGAAATTTTGTGTTTATCATATTAGTATGAATTCTCAATAATAAATATTTATATTAAAATATGCTATATATATGTCTATGTCATTGAAATTTAGTTATATACCATATAAAATAAATAAAATGATTATTTTGATTAATTTACCAAAAAATATCGTAAATAAACAAGATGTATTTTTTTAATTTATATGATTATTCTAATTTAATTATATAAATAATACGTAAACGAATACAAATAAATATAATTTATAAAAAAATATTTTTATATATAACATTCATCCCGCGCAATTGCGCGGATTTTAAGCTAGTCTTACTTTATAACACAAGTAATAAAATATAAAGAAACAGCGTTTAATTGATCAGTAATCTGTAAACCAGTATTTATTTTGATTCTTTATAAAAAAAATTGAAATATTTATAAAGAATTGTAATAATGCATTGAACGATTAATCCGTCACCACTATACATCTTACGAATCCATTAATTTTATTGGATTTCTCTGTAATGATAGTTGTCACCTTTCGAAATCGATCCTGACCGTCCAAGATCAAAATCAGAATTATACAAGTTTGATGAGCCTTCCTCTTAAGAAGATGAACAAGAAAGATGTTTGATCTCTTTATATATACCGAAAGAAACAATTATTCGCTTGTTCGTTTTTGTATCCAGCCACTAGCCACTGCATCTGAACGCAAATATTTAGATGTTCATTTGAATCAACATTTACATTCTGTATCTAAATGCAAAAAATCTATAATATTTAAAGTATCTAGATATTTAAGATGTAAAAAATGTGGATATAATATTTGCATATCAAAATCCAAAAGACCTAATTACCTTTCAGTATAAATATAAAATTTAATTAGATTAATTATTGTAATTATTATATAATATTTGAAATAAGAAAATCAATTTTTTCTGTTAACCGTAAAATGAGTTTTTTCGTCAAAATTGAAATCATGTTTTTCGTCAAAACGGTAAAATTAAGTTTTCCGCCAAAAATGTAAAATTGATTTTTCACGCCAAATGGAAAATTTAGTTTTTTTGCCAACCCGCAAAATCACATCTTTTCTCACCAAAATCACAAAATTTCGCTTACCCGCTAAAACTGCAAAATTAAGAATTTTGCGTCAAAATCACGTTTTTCGGCAATACTGCAAAATTGAAGTTTTTGCCAAAATTGAAAATCAAATTTGCCCACTAAAACTTCAAAATCAATTTTTTCTTCCAAAACGAGAAAATTGAGTTTTTCTACCAAAAATGCAAAATTGGGTTGTCCCGTCAAAACTACAAAATAGTTTTTTCACCACATCCGCAAAAATACGTTTTCCGTCATAACATTAGAATCGACTTTTTCCATAAAACCGTAAAATTATGGTTCCTCACCAAAACCTTAAAATCGCGTTTTGGGAAAAATCACAATATTGTGTTTTCCCGTCAAAACCGCAAAAACGTTTTTTGCAAAACCACAAAATTAAGTTTTCCGCCAAAACCTCAAAAGCGCCATTTTCTATCGAAACAAAAAAAAATACCATCAAAAACAAAAACTAGGTTTTCCTTAAAAAATGACAAAATCAAATCATGTCTATTTATTCTTTTATAATTAGTTTATTATTAATAATACTAGGTAAGAAGCCACACGAGAACTCATTTTACAAAAATAAGTACACCATATTTTATAAAATAATTTCTTTTTATAAAAACTGTATACAATTGCTATTGAAGAAATACATGTGTTACAAAATTATAACAACTAGCCAAATATGATTGGTTTGAAACCATGTAAGACATGTGTTATCGGAAACATGATTATGTGATAATTTAAGATATCTTATCTTTAAACATACTTTTTAGCATATAACTCACACATTCCTTTTTTTATAAAATATTATTATTGGAATCTTCTGTAAAAGAGAGTCTTTCCAAAAAAATTACCTTCTTAGAAATTAAAAAGAAGATTTTAGTATGACATTACATAATTGGAAAGAATCTTCAATTATTTGTCCTTTCCAGTATCATCACATAATATATTACGGACTTGTAATGTCAATGATAGCGTTATGATTTTTAAGGTGAATATTCATCAGACTCATTTACATTAGAAGTAGTAAGAGTAAAATATTTTAAATTCCATTACCACATAATGAGTAAAGAAAAACGAGTAGAAAAATCTATGTTTATCTAATTGATTTTCTCCAATAAAATTTTCTGCTTTGAATGTAAATTACTCTAATAATGAGACTGTAGTGAAAGTGTTGTAGAACTTTGAATTTATAAAAAAAATTCCCATCACCATGATCATATAAAAGCTTGTCAATGCTTACATGATAAGAAGATGTAATCTCATAAAACTTAGTTAAAGTTATCAAACCATTTAACAATCTATAGTGTTTGTTGTTACGTACAACAATAATAAAAATGTAATTTAACAAGTACAATTTACTATAGAACAGATTGGCTAACATTGGTTATTAGTCCTTATCTATTAATCTCTTCAGGAATCAAATCAAATATGTAAGTTTCTTAACAGATAGTTTGATAGCCAATATATTTTAAATAAATGGAATGGATATTATTTACTCTACCTGAATTTTTTTTTTCTTCAAAAAGTGGTTTATACTTATTATTGAAATAAATTGAATTTTCCAACTAATCTTTAATCATGATTTTTTAAGTATATAAATTAGTATATATATATATATATATATATATATATATATATTAAAAAATAGCCAGAATCCAAAATAAATTGCGGATTTAGATTTATGACAATATATTATTTCATGCAGATATCTAGGAAAAACACTATTATAGTTAGAAGTAAAACTTATTAATGGAAAATGTCAATTTATATTTGAAAATACAGAATAGTGTTGGTTCGTTAGCATAAGTCTTAGTTTTCAATGAACTTTATTTTTAAACGAAAACACATATTTTAACTTTTGAAATTCTTTAAATATAATAAATAGAAATATATAATCACATGACAAAGGTAACATCACAAAAGATTATGCAGTTATAAGAATAAAAAACACACCCTTACATATTTTTGGTAAATTTATTATTATTAATAACAGTAATATAGGATAAGACAAAAATTCTTGTTGGATAAGACAATCAAAATTTTATTCTATTTTTGGCTATATACATGAATACTAACTAAAATTTTCCGTATTCAATGTATTTCTTCAAGATATTTGATGATCAATTAAAAATGGGTATCTGTTTTATCTCAACTACTTATTTATTTTCATTATGATTTGTCAATATCTGCGACTCCTTATATAGAGAGTTAAAGATTGCAATGGTTAAGGACTAAATATTACAATAGTTAGCTAAAAGTTATAATTTGTCAACACCAAAAATTGCAATTGTTCATCACCAAAGTCTAGTATTAGCACAATTTTAATGGTTATCATAATTGTAATGGTTCATCACCAAAGGATACCATCACTAATAGTTGTAATGGTTTATATATGTATAATATTATAAAAATATTTAAATCACCAAAAAATCAAATACTCGAATATTTTTAGAAAATATAAATGTTCTTTAAATTATATAAAATATATACGAAAATGAACTAAAAAAACTCATCAAAAACTTATGCAAACTTTAGGATAAAAATATATATTCTCAGACATTTTGAGAATTCTTTTAAAATATATGATGTTTATAAAATAAAAAAAAAATACATCTTTAGGTAATAAGATAACTTTTAGAAATCTATAGAAAAAAATTTATGATAAAAATTAAAATTCTTATTCATTGTTTACAATATTTTAAAATTCAATGTAATTTTAACATGAAAAGATACATCTTTAAGAATTGACACCTCCTTATATATTTTAACAATCTCTTAAAAAATTATGCAAAATTCAAGATGAAAAGACACATCATTTTACATACTCGAAAGGTTAACCAAAATTATAATTGTTAACACCAAAAACTGCAATGGTTCATCACCGAAATCTACCATTACCAATAGTAATGATTCATCAGATTGTAATGGTTCATCACCAAAAATTGTAATTTTTCATTTTATCAGTTGAAATTGTTTATCTATACAATTGTAATAGTTCACCTAAACATTATCAAAAGTTAACTTATATCTCTAATAATTCTAACTCATTTAACACATATATCAAACTCAGTTAATAAATAACACATATATCAAACTCGTCCATTAATTAAAATGTGCATATACAAAAATATTTTTCTTGGTTTACAATTTCTTAATCCACATCTATTAATAAATAAATTGCCTCAACAGACCCAAACATTTTATTTGAAATCTGAATAAATTGACTCAGAAAAAAGCACTGCACCAAAACATGATTATCAACCACAAAATATAATTGAAAACTATATATTTAACTTTTAAAATATATAATATTATAAATAATTAAAGAACCCAACGAACCGAATTGCCATAATATTTTTAAAACATTTTTAATATTATTTTCAAATGTACAGAAAATAGATAGGAAATGAAAGAAAATAACTCATTTAAAACATATGTAATTTTTAGAATGAATATGTTTGTAGACATTTTTGATAAGCTCTTAAAAATTTGTTACAATTTTTAGATTAAAAACACACATCTTTAAATATAACTCTTTAAAAAACTATGCAATTCTTAGAATGGAAATACATATCATTAAAAAGATAAGTTCTTAGACACATGATAAAAACCAGTATATTACCTCTGTCTTTTTTTACTTAATTTAACACATGATAAAAATTTAATGTAATACGATAAATAGTGTTTTTGTATCAAAGCCAATCTAGATTTAATTAATTCAATATTGAATAGATGCTCATTCGTTTCATGAACGAACATACTATGGTTTCATCCGTTTTAAAGAGTGTTCATGTGATTTGTTTTAATCACAGTAAGTGATTTGGCATTAAAGTACGGCATCATGAGAGAAAAACATTTAATGATAGGGTATCCTATCCGATCAAATACTGCACTCTCGTAATGATTTACGATGCCATAAGCTTTATGGGTCTGCCACAGTTTTCTTATTTTTCATTAAAAATATATACTTTCTGGAAATTGATAGTGTATAGAAAACTATAATAACAATAAGAAGCTGTCCAAAAAGTATAATATGAAAACATAGCACATTATCATTTCACATGTTGGTGTCAATAAAAATACTATTAAGAGACACAAGGGTTAAGAAACGTTTAAGATTAGTATGTGCAGTTAATGGTTAACCGGTTGACGCCGCTTTGATTTGTGAATAGACGTAAGTGGACTCACAGAATAGTTGCAACTTTAACGTAATTTAATTTTTATAAAATTTCTGATTGGATACAACATTATAAGAAAACTAAGGTTGTGTTTTGCTTAAGATTACATTAAGCATACACGTACAGTATATTATGTATGTATATGATATCGTACGGTTATGACAACAATGAAAATGGGTTGTCGTTAAGATGTTAAAAGAATCATCAAGGGTTAGTGTTTGTTTGTTATGTGGTCAAGTGTTCCATGTGGTTAAGGAACATGCAAATTTATAGATTTACAAAAATCTATATGAATAATCACATCTTTTCAATTTATAGGTAGTTATTTTAAAATGGCACATTTACAATATATTTTGAATAAACACATCAGTTCAAAAAACACATTTATTATAGAAAGACACATTAACTATTTAAATTTTTTAAAAGATTTATATGAATAGTCACATATTTTTAATTTATTGGTAGTTATTTTAAAAATACATTTTTCAATATAATCTTATAGACACATTAGTTAAAAACACTTTTATTAAAGAAAGACACCTTAACTATTTTAAAAAAATTTCAAAGATCTATACGAATAGTCACATCTTTTCAATTAATAGGTAGTTATTTTAAAAAGATACTTTTACAATGGAAAGATATGACTCTTTACACTAAATAATACACAACTCTTGAAACAAAAAAAATTCTAAAAAACACTTTTTGGGATATTTAACAATTTTTGAAAACTAATATATCATTTTGATGAAAAGACACAATTCTTAAACCTAATACTTTTAAATTAAAAATTTGGAAATACACAAATATAAATTGACAACTTATTGATTATTCTCAAATAATGCAACTTTAAGCATGAAAACACAACCTTCCAATTTAATAGGAATTCACAACCTTTGGAATTAATTGAGATCGCTATTTATTAATAGATAAGTAATGCATTTTTAGTCTTTTTAACTATTAGTATTTAAATGATATTATAATATAAAAAACTAACAATTTAGCATTTACGCCTTCCGTTTCATTAAGTTAGATGTTTTACAAAAAAAATTTGTTTCACAAAGATAGACTTTTTGTATTTTCTATGAAAAAATTATGATATTCAAGAAAATTATTTGACTTTATTGAATTAGTATTGGCTAAAAGTTATTAAAAATTAAAAATTACAGGAAATGATATATTTATTATAGTGATTTAATATGTTTTCTTAATATTTGTGAAAATACTAAAAAAATTATCTTTGTGAAACAGAGGGAGTAAATGTTCGGTCTCGAAGTAAACAGTAACTACAACGTTTGGATGCAACATCCATATATTATTAATACAACTTAGTACTCTCTCCGTTTTACAAAGATATATTTTTTAGTGTTTTCACACGTATTAAGAAACACATTAAATTACTATCATAAATGTATCATTTTTTGTAATTTTCAATTTCCAATAATTTAACCAGTAGTAATTAATTTTCTTGAAGATCACAATTTTTTTCATAGAAAATATAAAAAGTCTATCTTTGTGAAACAATTTTTGTTTCTAAAATATCTAACTTAATGAAACGGAGAGAGTATTCAACTTAGCATCTGAATATAATATCTGAATATTGCATTAAATACAAAAAGAACATGGTCTTAGTGAATTTAATGCATCTGCGATGGATATTGTAGCAAATGATCTTATATATTAAAACAGAAGTCACGACCTTGATTCATGTGTGATTTATTTTAAAATGGACCTAATGGACCTATTTCTAGAAAGTCATGTTACATTTAATCTCTAATCTTATCATTTAAATTTTGGGTCTACCAGAAATTTTTATTGGGCTATCAATAATTGGATTTAAAGAATAGATGATCCATTGGATTTATAGATAGTAAAAATTAAATAGATATAATTTAATGTTGTAATATTATACCTCTATATGTTACTTATTTAAATATTTGTCGATGTTAACTTTTAAAATTATAAAGATTTTTTTTTAAATAACAAAAATCATATTATCTACCAATGATTAATCTTTACTACCTTAAACCAATGAAAGCAAATTTTAAACTATATAGTTTATTTTAAAAATTAAACAAAAACTAAATGTTTAATTATTTACTTGATAATATAAATCTATGAAGCGAAAAGTTTAATTTTTTAAAAACTTTCTAAATTTGTGAAATGTTACAATATTTTTGAATATGATAATAAAACAATATTTTACTAATCTTTATATATATATTTACGATTTTAATAATGAAATAATAATCCGAAAATATATATATAGAAGAAGATA
>NC_027750.1:58673013-58674204 GCF_000695525.1 Brassica oleracea var. oleracea
GGACATGATAAAGACAACCAGAGACTATGTGTTTATCTAGTATATATTCCATGTATATCTGTAACATAGTGTTTATCCTTATCCTTATCTTGTTAGGATAAACATGACCTTATGACGGTCTAATACCTTGTATATATATGGACCTTCTGGTCGACAGTAATGATAACAGAAGTATTTCCCCAACACTTCATTTACAACATGTTATCAGTACGACGTTGCTCTCATAAACCCTAACCCTAAAAACCAGAAATAAATCCGAGCAGTAAAAACCCTAATTTCCGACAAACTTCAAACAGCTCTATCCCTCAACTCCGGTGGATCCAGACGAAGAGCCAGATATCAAATTAAAGCTCTTGACGATATGAAGCCAACGCCGCTAACCCCGCATCAATCGGAGTTTGGACGCGCCCCCACGCTCAGCTACAATACAGGCGGAAAATTTGTTCCAGAAACTAAAATCTCTCTCAACCATATATCAGTCTCCTATTCCAACAAGCGGCAACAGAAACAATAATTCCGAGCAATCCATCGGCTAACCAGGAAGATCTCTAACTGATAGACTGATCAACCCATCAAAAGTTTTCAGGTATCATCGAAAACTCATCTAAAACCCATAAAGTATTAAATACCCCCATCCGCAGCCATGTAGCTATATTTAGCAACATGTCTCTGCAAATAAAATAAAACCAGAAACCATAAACTCTTTAAAATCTCGAACCTGAACATGTTCTTAATCTGAAACTGATTTTAAAATTGTTTAAAACTTTTCCTGATGATAGTTTCACATTAGAACTGTTAAGGACTGCATGTTACATAATTTTTTTTGAAAATCTGATCATGGTTTCATAAATTAATCCGAGGTTTTACCTCTTGTTCTTGTCTGAGAAATTTGTTTTCCTGATGATTGAAAATGACTAGAACTTGATTAGGATTGAAAAAAATATTTTTTTTTAAATCGAAATATCAGAGATATATCAGAGAAAATATATTTATTTTTAAATCGAAAAATATATAATAAATTGCTTGAATAAATCAAATCTTCCTGATTTATTTTTTTTAAGTCACAATAATTTCTGATTTGATTATTTTTCGAAAAAAATAATAATAAATATATGGTATATTTTTCGAAAACCCTAACCTGATTTCATGATTGAATTGGTTTGCTTGATTGCATATTGTTTGCATACTAAT
>NC_027750.1:58675342-58675869 GCF_000695525.1 Brassica oleracea var. oleracea
GAAAGCTTTAAAGCTCTCACTAATGGTACATCACCCACGTCCAGCCTAAAGCTTAAGGACATTATGTATATAAATATTGATTTACATCAGGCCATACATGTAAGCATAGACATTCCCACCTCTGAATGATTAAGGATCATAAACCAGACATATACACAAACCATCTTAAGAAAATACGAATATTCCACCACATATATGTGTGCCATTTAAGATGGAACCTCAGATGAGGATTGAGAATATATATTAGATAAATAAGACTTCCTCCACTAAACTATAGTGTATCTTGTGCCAAACATGGATGATTTAATCAAGTGGCCAAGAACACAAATTAGATCATGTCTGGAACAGTATGAAACTAAAAATAGAGAGTGTTAACACCAAAGATGTATTTACATACATAAGAGCTCATAAAAGATTGTAGTACTTAGGATTTGAAGGATATAACCTGAGGATCATGAACCCACGTAGAGTACTCATAAAACCTATATAGGGACGTGGGGTGTTCAAAGAATTCAAAGTAATTATAA
>NC_027750.1:58677392-58686940 GCF_000695525.1 Brassica oleracea var. oleracea
TTTTAATGAGGCAACATTAAGCATGCAACGAACCTGTACCGGATGTGTCGATCAAGGGGGAGTGTTATAAACCAAATGATGATCGACCATGGACCAGCCCGTACTGCAGGCCCAATCCGGGACATGATAAAGACAACCAGAGACTATGTGTTTATCTAGTATATATTCCATGTATATCTGTAACATAGTGTTTATCCTTATCCTTATCTTGTTAGGATAAACATGACCTTATGACGGTTTAATACCTTGTATATATATGGACCTTCTGGTCGACAGTAATGATAACAGAAGTATTTCCCCAACACTTCATTTACAACAGTAAGATATCTATAAGCATTTTGTAGTTTCCTTTCAAAACAAATGACTTTACAAACTTGTTGTAATGCAATAAGCAGAACATTGGCTTATGCTTCAAGAGGTGAAGTTAAGTTGTTGCTCCAGCTTGAATCCGGTCGTTTGTTCTTCTACGTCGTCAAGAGTCCAATACAGTTTCAGCAACATTTCTAACAATTTAAAAAGAAAAAAGTCAACAAATTGGGTTTTGTAAATATGGAGATTACTAGTATAAAAATTCAATTAGTTTGGTGATGACACGAAAACGCGTACGGTTACATATCACATCTAATTCAACGTGATTGAACATAAGTTGAATAACAACAGTTTTATTGGCTTAATTAACATAACAGTTAACTCTAGTCGACCAAAGATGTCATCTTTTCACAGCATTCCTGTGTACTGAATTGTACGGAACTAACCTTTTTTTAAGGGAACTAACCTTTTTTTAAGGGAACTAACCTTTTTTAAGGGAACTAACTTAATTAGTAGTACTAATTTATATCAAGTTATTCAAAGTACATTTTATTTTTATAATCAAGTGAGTGGTGGATTCACTTTTTGTCAATTTTTATCTGGTACGCAACCAACACTGCGGACCTATTTACCAGATAACTGTATTTATTTATTATACAAGATGCAGATGTGTATTTTCTGCGGATTATTTCTCAAAAATAACATAGATCTTTTATATCTGATGTGTTATGTTTTTGTTGATTTTTACTTTTCACAGTACATGGCATATGGCCATATGCCATATGGTTTCATTTTTGTTCTTTTCAAGATTTAAATAAGCACCAGTTAATAGAGAGATAAAACAGAAATGGTTAATCATCTTTTTCTTAATTCTTACAGCATTGAACTGGTCAACAATTTGTATTTGTATATATACATACAAATAAATTTAAATACTCCGTGTGTTTCAAATTGATAAATGTTTTAGTATTTTACACAGATTATAAAACATACTCTCTTTGTTTCTAAATAATACATATTTTAGATTTTTCACAGATATTAAAAAAATTAATATTTAAATATCCATACCATAATTTTAAAAATTACAACAATTTCCCATAAATTTAAACTAATAGCAACTCAATAAATCGAAAATTATCAATTAATATTTTTTGAAGTTTACAATTCATTATTAAAAAATACATAGAAAATCTAAAACATTGATCTTTTAGAAACAAGTAAAAATTGTTACAACATGCATTATTTAAAAATAGATAGAGTATTAAATTTCAGTATTAAATGCATATTTTTGTGATTCTCTATTTTCCATAATTTAAACCAATTAGCATTTAGTAAATGCGATTAGTTTTCTTAAATTTTACAATTAGCCATTATTAGATAAAAATGCATTGAGAATATAAAAATATATCACTTTGAAATATTTTTTTTTCTAAAAATATGTATCTTTATCTCTGTTCAAAAACTAGCCCGAGTTGCTGAGTTTACGTCCGGATAATCGCTGATCGGAAGGTGACCGTGGCGACTAAGGGATGATCGGAGTGGCTAAGCGGCGGACCGATTCTTTGCCGAGTTAACCGTGGAACTATTGAAATCAGCGCCTAAAATCTCCAATCGCGTTTGTTCGATATGATAGTTCTGCAAAGTTTTGGTGTAGATAATTTATTTGCAGAGCAACGTGGATGATTCTTGTTATAAACAGCTAGAAAAAAACTAAAAAAATCGAAGGCAGTCATGTGTTATGGAAAGTACGGCGATTAGGTTGCAGAGGAAGCTACGTACAATAGAACCTTTATAAATAAATAATGTTACGACTTTAAAATTTTATTAATTTATAGAGATATTAATTTACAAATTTTTTTTTATTTAGATTTTTATTTTAAGATATATTTATTCTAAGATAAGAAAAATATTTGATTTTAGTCTATAGAAATTAATTGTTATTTTTTTAAATTTGACATTTATATTACTTTTTTATATTATTTGGTATATATAATATATACTACATAGAACTTAAATGTGATTTTAGATATAATATTACTAAATTTCAACAAAAATATATTAAGTATTAAAAAATATAAAGATAATTCCATTGTGAATATAAAACAAATAATATAATAATAGGTTTTTACTTATATAAAATATGTATACATATAAATTATTAATTTATAATTTTAATGGGACCATATATTTACATAGAATTTTATAAAAAGATATTATCTTATTATTTTATCGATTTATGTCAAATTTTGAACCGGTCCAAGTTGAGACCGGTGAAATTTATTAATTTATAGAAATTATTAATTTATCGAGTATTAATTTATAGAGGTTACAGTATTTGTGTGAAACTGTGAGGCTAGAGTAGTAATTTCTTATTTAACTGATAAAATAAAATAAAATGCAAAAATACCACACAGCGAACCCGAGTCGTGACCAGATGATTAATACTATCTAACCGTTGGACCAAGTTAATATATTGAATTCAATACCGAAGCTATCAATATATATTATATAAAGGATATAAAAATCCTAAAACTAGGCTCTAATTAATTCCGCGTAATCTCCGATTTTCATTAGGCCCGAGATTACCGCATGACTAGTGTCGAGCGTAGTTCCGAACAGGGATCTTTGCGAAACGGAAAGCGTAGATTTGTTCATCACGGTAGACGTAAACGTACAATACATATAATACATTAGTGCAAGTGGAACCCTACGATGTCACGAATATAATCGTAAGTAGCTTGTGGAAATCAACTTTGTTTTTTAAAATATAGCAATCATATACGTAGTACCATATTTATTAAATATTTGCTTATCATAACTAAATAATATATACTAGATGATAATCCGCATGCATGCGCGGAGTAAGTTATTATAATAATATTTGTTCATTAAATCGTTTTAACATTTTGCAATACTACAATATTTATTGATTGTAAAATGACAATTACAAATGTTGGTCTCTTATATGTATCATCTTTATTAAAGAGTTAACGTATTACAACTTATTTTAATTATTTTTAAGACTTCATATGCATAAAAGGAAATTAAATTTTTCGGCTGACCAAACACCGAAACCAAATAGGCAACATCGATTGTATAATGACGAAGGGAGATTAGATTTTCTGCTCTCGATTTGTTTATTATTGATTTTCCATAAGTGATTTCATTTTCTACCTCTATAAAATTGTACTTTTGTTCTCCTCTCTGTTTCATTGATATGAATTTAGTTTTTTTTTTAACTTCTTCTATGAATTTGGTGAATTACATAAGTGTCAATTTAAAAAGATTGAAATATGTAAAAATTAGTTCTACTCTAGATACATATCTAAGAATCAAAATTTTGAAAAACATCACTGGCAAACTCTACTAACAGGTTACTGTTCAAATTTAATATATCAAGGTGTTATAAAATATAATTGCAGACTTGAAATATAAATTCATGTCTAGTATGTATTCACCAGTTTAGTCTAAAAATCATCTAATTCTAGAACAACAAAATAAATTACTTATTTTATTAGCCTACGTTTTTGAGCTTTAGTTACTTAAAAGTATACATATAAATATATATATATATTTATAAAACTTTACAATTCTAGTATATGTAAACTATGTATAGAATTGTTTGATTTATTAAATGATAAACCAGAAAACTTATAATAAATACTTCAACTCTCTCATTCATACAATTATAATAGCTTGATAGAGTATTAGAGAAAAAAAAATTCGACGAATGATCAAATATCTCATTCTTCGAACAAACTCAAAATGAGGAGATTGGAATCTTGTCATGATATTTTATTAAAAGCTTTTTAGGAATAAAAATCAAGACTAAATTATTTAATCTGAATGAAAAAGACTAACTTATTTAATCTGAATGAAATAATATATATATATAGTGCTTCCAATACTAAAAAGCACTTCAATTTGAAGAAGTGTGTTTCTGGAATTGTCAGGATCAAATAAGATATTAGAAACCACCTATTTTAAACATAATGTGTATGCATAAGAGTATATACATTAGCGAGTAAGCACATAAATCAAAACCAATACCTTTTGTTAATTTACAATCACGTTTTTGGTAAATAAATCAAAACAACAATTTTATTTACTTTATATGGTAATAATTAAACTTTAGTGATATTGACATAGATACATATTATATTTTAATATAATTATTAGTATTCACACTTCCTACTCATATGATTTTTTAACATTTGTATATTTGATGTAACAAAAACTAAAACCGTTAATCACAAAACTTTTAATGTGAGATTTTTCAATGAATGTCAAAATTAAAATATTAAGATCTCAATAATTTTTCACTGCAAATTTTGAAATTAACATTTTTATTTAGTATATAATTTATTTCAAATGAAATTAATATATATATATATAACATGAATATTTATTAATGAGACTTCATATTCATACGATTTATTAGGACTTGGCATTTTAACCGATACCCGAACCCCTATCTGAATCTGATCCGAAAATCCAAACCGAAGTAGTAAAATACCCTAACGGTTACTGAATTCGGAGAGAATGGATATCTGAACCCAAACTGGTAATATCCAAATCCGAATGGGTAGTATCTGAACCCGAACGGATATCCAAAGATAACCAAACATAAGTATACTTAACCCTATATTTTTAGTTTACTTCTTTTATTTTATTCAAAATATTCATATTAATGCTGCACATTGCTCAAAATTAGATAATATACATATAATTATGGACAAAATCATTTGTTACTCACTTAAAATACATATCAAGCTCTTGTTTCTTGCATTAATAGAAGTTGCATCTAAAATTTCAAAACAACAACTAAATTAGTGTCTTTCTATTTTTAAAGTTTTATCTCTAAACCTATTAATAGTTTAATCTTTAAAAAATTAGAAAACCAATTAAGTTAAAAGTATATTTTAAATACAAAAAAACATAAGCAATGAATAATTTATTTAGTTTTTATTCAAAATTTAAATATCTGAACCCGAACATAAAATACCCAAACCCGATCCGAAGTGTAGAAATACCTGAACGGTTTCTATACCTTTATATTGAAACACCCGAAAATCCTACATACCCGATACAAACCAAAACCATTGATCACAAAATTTTCAATGTGAGACTTTTACCATTTTTCGTAATTTATAGTCATTTAAAAAAATTCAAAATACAACATATAAGAAAAAATCTATTTTTTTTTTAATTATATGCTTAATATGATTGTTTAATTTCTTTTAATAATATAAATTTTAACAAAAAAGAGAGAGGATTCAAATTTTTTTATCAAATATGTATTATTCATAATCATTAATTGTCATATATATGTTAATCATATTAGGTAATTCCGTAGCTTTTATTTAAGGAAAGAAAAAATATTATTTTGTACACTACTAATTAATTTGATAGTTAGTGTAATAAAAAATATATTATATATTTATATGAACCAACTTATTTTTCTAAAAATTCTAAAAATCATCTTCGTGATGACACGTGGCTACAAAAATATGTCATAATGCTCCAGGATTAATATATAGGAGATTCATCGGTCATCACATAAGTATATATTATTGTTAATATATACGATAATTAGTTTTTATTAATCTTCTGAAACCTTGTAAACCTGGTCTATGCTGCGCCTAGATGTCTGTCTAGACGGCAAATCGGTTATACCCAAAACAGTTTTTTTAAAATATGATTTACTTTTATATATCGGATTATAATTTTTCTTAAACTGATTAAAATATGTCTTAATCTATCTAAATATATTTAAATCTATCATTTCAAATAAGAATAATAGCGTAAATCCAAAATATTTTTTAATTTCTTGTGTTGTTTGTCTAATTTTATAATTTATCAAAAATAATTTATAATTACACCTAAAAATATCTAATATAAATATAACATATATATATATATCAATAATCCATTAAAGTACCAAATAATGTGCTTAGTCATTAATAATATATAAAACCCTTAGTTACGACTTAATGATTTCTTAAACATGGGGTTGTCACACAAACAACATTCATAGATCAAAATTGATAAATTTCTTTGATACAAGTGTAAGATTTATTTTCATGTGGTATGCACTGTTATAAATCGGAACCGATTCCGATATTTTTGAATCATTGATATCATATCAAGTTATTTATTTGACAATAACACGCGTCAGTGGTCGGGTGGTGCAAGCAGTGGCGGACCTGACATGGAAATTATGTGGGATCATAAGTTGTGAAATATTTAAGAAATTAATATTGGGAGGAACCGATCCATGTATTTGTGGGTTCAATGCTGAACTTTTCAACCACTGCACCACAGTTTTTTAATAGACAATGGCCTACAAACTGATATTTATACGATATTTGTCGTGTCAGTTGACCCACATCCTTTCAAATGGGTCCACCTCTGGGTGCAAGGCGTTCTGTGAATCTCTAAAAGATTTGAATTCGAATCCGCTGCTAATCTAGATAAACACGGCGCGTTGCCACCGGAACTTTCACATTCTCTCTCCGGAAAAGGAGTCACCTACTATTTTTTTTTTAATCCAACAAAAATGATATAGATATTTATACTATTAAAAATATATTTAATATAACATAAATATTGAAAAATGGATTCGGATTTTTAAAAGAGGTTAAACCACATAACTCTAAATATCGAAGAACATATATTAATGTCGATATATTGTGTGTGACAACTGAGGACAACTCCATATATATTAAGGGTCTAATTTATATATGAACATGGACTATATCCATGATGGATTCATAGGTGCTCTGTATGCTTCTTCTTTTTTTTTTCCACACGTATGCTTATCTCACACGTTAAAAGAAAAATTCAAAGAAATCGGTTTTATTTGTATTCTTGTGAGATCATCAATGGTGAACCAAAATAAAGTGAGATCATCAATATGACAATATCATTATATTATATCATATGTTGTCCTGGTTTCACATACCATGTCGACATACAAAATAGTAATTCATAGTGTGGATCTAATCAAATCACCAAGAAGTAAATATAAAGTGTGTATATCGACGGATCAACCGAATTTATACAAAAACCTCCCAGATTTATACGACTGGTCAAAACTTATGGCAACCATTATTTTACTATTAAAGTTTTGGTTTATCGCTAGTGTGAATAAATTGATAATGCTTTGACGTAACATGCAAAATCTTTTATTTTACTTGCTGATATGTATGGACTTTAATAATGTCAATCAATATAAACTAATTGGCCAGGAGAAATAGGAACGCTTTCTGCATGTGTATTACTCTTATCGTATCTAATAAACTACTTATTGTTATAAATATTGTTATAAACCAAATGATGATCGACCATGGATCAGTTCGTACGGCAGGCTCAATCCGGGACATGATAAAGACAACCAGAGACTATGTGTTTATCTAGTATATATTCCATATATATCTGTAACATAGTGTTTATATATCCTTATCCTTATCTTGTTAGGATAAACATGACCTTATGACGGTCTAATACTTTGTATATATATGAACCTTCTGGTCGACAGTAATGATAACAGAAGTATTTCCCCAACACTTCATTTACAACACATTATCAGCACGACGTTGCTCTCATAAACCCTAACCCTAAAAACCAGAAATAAATCCGAGCAGTAAAAACCCTAATTCCCGACAAACTTCAAACAGCTCTATCCCTCAACTCCGGTGGATCCAGACGACGAGCCAGATACCAAATTAAAGCTCTTGACGAGACGAAGCCAACGCCGCTAACCCCGCATCAATCAGAGTTCGGACGCGCCCCCACGCTCAGCTACAATACAGGCGGAAAATTTGTTCCAGAAACCAAAATCTCTCTCAACCATATACCAGTCTCCTATTCCAACAAGCAGCAACAAAAACAATAATTCCAAGCAATCCATCAGCTAACCAGGAAGATCTCTAACTGATAGACCGATCAACCCATCAAAAGTTTTCAGGTATCATCGAAAACTCATCTAAAACCCATAAAGTATTAAATACCCCCATCTGCAGCCATATTGCTATATTTAGCAACATGTCTCTGCAAATAAAATAAAACCAAAAACCATAAACTCTTTAAAATCTCGAACCTGAACTTGTTTTGAACCTGTTCTTAATCTGAAACTGATTTTAAAATTGTTTAAAACTTTTCCTGATGATAGTTTCACATTAGAACTGTTTAAGATTGAATGTTAAACAATTTTTTTAAAAAATCTGACTGCTATATGTTGAAAGAAACCAACTGTTACTTGCTTAAACTTAACATTATTGTCCTGTTTAATGTTATTATCTGATCTGAATCAACTAGAACTGTTAAGGAATGCATGTTACATAATTTTTTTTTGAAAATCTGATCATGGTTTCATAAATTAATCCGAGGTTTTACCTCATGTTCTTGTCTAAGAAATTTGTTTTCCTGATGATTGATAACGACTAGAACTTGATTAGGATTGAAAAAAATATTTTTTTAATATTTAAAATCGAAATATCAGAGATATATCTGTTAGGGATATATCTGTAAAAATATATTTATTTTTAAATCGAAAAATATATAATAAATTGCTTGAATAAATCAAATCTTTCTGATTTTTTTTTAAAGTCACAATAATTTCTGATTTGATTATTTTTCAAAAAAAATAATAATAAATATATGGTATATTTTTCGAAAACCCTAACCTGATTTCATGATTGAATTGGTTTGCTTGATTGCATATTGTTTTTATGTGGGACCTAAGAGACGAGTTTGGATATGTTAATGATCCTCATAATCTCTTGTCATTTTTGAATTCTAGATTCTGTGAGCAAATCATGATCCGATCCAATGGGATGAAGAAAATATGGAACATTTTCCTGATCATCTAAGATAGAATCCCTAAAGGCCTTGAAACCTTGTGTTTGAAATAAGAGGACCTTAAATCTGAAAAATACATTGATCCACACCTTAAACCGTATGGTTTTAAGAAAATGCATCATTTAGAAAAAAAAATTCTTTTGGTCCGTGTGTGGCATTGATATGAAGCATGAAAAATTTCAAAAAGATTACTTGATTAAGACCTGTTTTGAATAATGATTTCAGATGTCGAGTTTCATACCCTCAGATTACAAAGCCCTTGATCTCTCTGGAGATAATTATCTTGATTGGGCTATAAACACTTCAGCCGTCTTGAAGTCTAGAGGACTTGGGAAGTGCATCAAGTATGGCAATGACACCCTTGCGTGTGAAAGACA